>NC_091230.1:9932337-10044837 GCF_040958095.1 Procambarus clarkii | reverse complement strand
CTACGTCGCAGGCATCAGTTTGAAATGTGTAGGAGAATGTAGTGTTCTCGAAGTGCCGAGAAATTCATAAAAGAAGAGTATTTTGGCCTGTGGTTTAGGCCCTTTAGGAAGCCAATATGGCGCTGGCTCTTCTGTTTTGCCGCCAAAACTGTGTGACGTCAGTGACACCAGATTGGTCACCGACAGCGACGTGGCACAGGGAGCCAATGAAAACCTCTCGTGGCGAATGTGACGTCACGAAGGAAGGGGGGTCCGGTCAGAGCGCCACGGCGGCGCCAGCAGTCTAAGACAACACGTCAAGGAGGTCGGACGTGCGCTGGGGGGTCCTGTCAGTTGGACAGTTTACCCCGTCTCCGGAGGATTTACGCATCACCCGTGGTCTGCCATCACCTGTGGGGTCTTCCTTCGTTCATGTGTTGGACCAGAGAAGGAATTGACAGAATATTGAGCAACAAGTGCTCCAGGAACAGGTGTTCTGCAAGAGTGGAGTCTAGGCAGCGACGTATGCGACGGCTGATAGCTCCACAGTGATGACGTAGTGGATGGGCCAATCCTCCGGAGGGAATCAGTCTGACACGACACGTCAAGGTGGTTGGACGTGCGAAGATTGGTCCTGTCAGTTTGTGAGTTGTTTCCCGTTCCCGTGGATTTTACGCGTCACCCGAAGTCTGCCAGTACTCTGTGAGGTCTTCCTTCGTTCATGTGTTGGACCAGAGAGGGAATCGACGGGATATTGAGCAACAAGTGCTCCGGGACAGGTACTGTGCAAGAAGAAGTGAAGTCTGTGCAGTGACGTATACGACGTCTGAGGCAGTTCACCCGTTTGTGACGGCGTAGTGGCTGGACCGAGCCACCGGGAAGCAGTGGAAGAGGAAAATTGTTCGGGAATCCGAACGACTGCAGCCGAGACGTAGGTGGGCAGCCGTAGCTGGGAGGAGAAGTCGACGGCCGGGAGACCGACTCCAACCCCACAAGAAGTCGAGGAGGAGCACGGACCTGCAGTGAAAAGGCACGGAGACGACGCGCTTACGGTGGGACGTTGATTGAGTTCCTGGAGGACACGACAGTGTGTGTGGGGGTGTTCCCTACACGAGGCAGGAGCCAGAACCAGGAGCTACAACTCAACTCTCACCGGAGGATAGGTGGAAGTAGGTGATTCTAGTTTCCCTCCCAATTCCCCTTTAGTCAGCTATATTATTTAGCCTGAGTATTTTGTATGTCGTGAGCAAGGCTCACCTATGTCACAGTAAGGCACAAGTGTGCAGTGGGGCTACATAGAGTCCTCACGATATTTATGATTTTTATTGGTGTGTGCAGGCACCCGGAGTAATTGATGAATTTACTGTGTTGATAATGTCTTTAATGAGACTTTAATATGATCATTTAGTGAGAGAATATATATATATAAATATGCCAGTATTTGGGGTTAGGTTATGTGCCCAGTAACAATGTTATGACCATTATTGATGTCTCTGACTCATTCCATATATATATATATATATATATATATATATATATATATATATATATATATATATATATATATATATATATATATATATATATATATATGTCTATGCTTGTGTATTGAATAATCATTCATGTGTGCAGTGATTAATTGTGTTATCGCCCACGGAAGGAATTACTGAGAACTCCAGTGATATATACTTGCATACGTTATCATTAAATGAAGGGCAGTATGTTATACTATGATAGTGAGTTATTGTGTCTATTAATGTAGAGATGTTTGATTGAGCTCAAGATCAGTGCAGCGAAGTGTTTACGTGCTATTGTCGCAAATATTGTGTGTTCGAACTTCTAGTGATCTTTGAGAACTTAAAGAAACTGGCGCGTCACGCCACAAGCAAACAGATAAAATAACATTCGCGCGGTGGTAGTCGCCCAGCTGATTTTGACATTGACGTGAAGGGGAGCGTTGCCGGCTTGGCGAGTTCATGATTATATGTGTGGGAACGAGCGACTTCTGCCTGAAACAGCTGTTTGCTTATTGATATAATCTTGTGATGTCTTTGAATGAGTTTTAAGTAAAATACAAAGTACATTGGTGTTTATATCATCCCCTCCATATTTCTTGTGGCTATGTAATACCTGAAAGCAGAGAGTAATAGAAGTAAATACCTGCCTGATATCAGACATATTGAGTGTGCTCTTGCCACTGTTACCACAATTCAACAAAACCACTGACGTGTTACTGGACACCGAAAACACCAGTTGGCGACTTTGTGGTTAGTAGTAGAGTCCATGACGGGGCGGGCACACAATAGTTAAGTGAACAAGTTGTGTTCCCACTCCTTCTCGATCAGAGGCCGGTTGGGATTGACTGGGATACTCTCCTGGCGTACAGTGGCGCCGCAAGGATAGAGTGAAGACCCGCTGGGCTACGGTGAGTGACCTTGAGTGTACTGTTACTCGCCCCTTTCCCCTCTCATTGGAGGTGAACCCCGACATTGGCGACCTTGCCAGGATTAAGTACTTATACTGTCGCTCACCGATGAACCCCGACATTGGCGACCTCGCCAGGATAACGATCAAGATAAAGGTTGCAGTTGTGGTACTTTGCAGTGGT
This sequence comes from Procambarus clarkii, assembly GCF_040958095.1. Lineage (NCBI taxonomy): Eukaryota > Metazoa > Arthropoda > Malacostraca > Decapoda > Cambaridae > Procambarus > Procambarus clarkii. Next base: position 10,042,250 of record NC_091230.1, on the reverse strand, counting down.
ATTAGGTATCAGGTACAGGTTATTACTCATAGCACAAGAGGAGGATGATAAAGTAACAAGGTTCATTGACACTAGAGATGAGCAGGTGCTGGAGGAGTGCACCAAGGCACAGTTACAGTCAATAGCAGACCATTTTGGGATAAAGTTGAGATCTTCCAGAGTGGGAGAGAGAAGACTGGAGATCATGGCACAGCTCAGCGCACGAGACGAAGCTTTGGGGGAGGAACGGCCCCAAACACCTGCCAGTATGGGAGAACACCTGAGCATTGGTGGGAACAACAGAGGATCCAGCGGCAGCAGGCACAGCGTTAAGCTGGAGATAATGAAGCTGCAGCTGGAAGCACAGCAGCGCAAAGAAGAGCGAGAAGCACAGCAGCGCAAAGAAGAGCGAGAGGCACAGCAGCGCAAAGAAGAGCGAGAAGCTGAGGCACAGCAGCGCAAAGAAGAGCGAGATGCAGAAGCACAGCTGAGGAGAGAAGAAGCACAGCTGAAGCGTGAGGAGCGAGAAGCACAGCTGCGCAGGGAAGAACAGGAGTGAGAAGCACAGCTGCGCAGGGAAGAACAAGAGCGAGAAGCACAGCTGAAGCGTGAGGAGCAAGAAGCACAGCTGAAGCGTGAGGAGCGAGAAGCACAGCTGAGGAGAGAAGAAGCGCAACTGAAGCGTGAAGAACAAGAGCGAGAAGCACAGCTAAGACGAGAGGAGCACGAGCGAGAAGCTAGGCTGAAACAGCAGGAAATAGAAGCTAACAAGGATGTGGAGCTGAAGCGAGCTGAGCTAGGACTAGCTCCACCGGCTCCGCCACAGCAGGAAGACCGCCGAGTGAGGGAGCGAGATTTGCCTGTCTTTGTACCAAACGAAGCTGAAGGTTTCTTCGACCATTTCGAAAGGGTTGCTACCTTGAAGAAGTGGCCGAGGGCGGAGTGGGCGGAGCTGGTTCAGGGTAGGCTCATCGGTGAAGCTCGTGAAGCCTACAACATGCTCGACCTCCAAGAGTGCACCAACTACGATGCTGTAAAGAGAGCTGTGCTCCATTCTTTCAAGCTCACGCCGGAATGTTACAGGAAGAGATTCAGGGAATGTACCCGTTCGCTAGGGAAATCTTATGCGGAGACGGCGAGGGACATGGAGAGGAAGTTCCTTAAGTGGCTGGAGTCTGAAGGAGCAAGGTCAGCTGAGGATGTCAAGAGGCTTATGGTCATGGAGAAGTTTATGTCCGTGCTCTCTCCTGAGATCAGGGTGAGAGTAAAGGAGGCGCACATAAAGGACCTGAGGGCCGCAGCCGACAGAGCCGACATGCTGGAAGAAGCTCTGCGACCACACAGAAAGGGACGGCACCGACCGCCCGTACACTCCAGATATGGGAGAAGATATAGAAGAACGGACGGATGGACGACGGGAGCGAGTTCTCCTGAGTCCCACCTCTCAAGTGGAGACATGAGAGGCTCAAAGAGTGCTATGGAGCCGGTAGAGAAGTCCCAAGCTGAGAGCTCAAGAGTTGTTGCCGAAACAGAGGAGTCGATGAATGGCGCGAGGAGGATCCACAGAAGAAGAAGGATCCGCTGCTACAACTGCGGAATATTCGGACACGTCGCGCGGGAATGCAGACACCCTGAGCAGCGGGGGAACGTTGCTTTCGTGAGGGTCGAGGACCAGATGGCCGAGAGGGTGCGGGATGAACCCGTACTGAGTGGGGAGAAAAGAGTTCACCCATTCGTGAGTGAGGGAACCGTAAGGATGGGGGACGCAGACCCCATCCCGGTGAAGATATTAAGAGACACTGGGGCAGATTTTACCCTGGTGAGTGAAACCCTGTTCCCCGAGGGTTACGAGAGTACCAGTGTGGGGATGGCAAGTGTGACCACTGTGGGAGGCCCAGTGAGGATGCCCCTACACCAGGTGACTCTGAATTCTGATTATGGCTGCCAGACCCTAGTGGTGGGGGTCTGTGCATCAATGCCCAAGATGGAGGCACAGGTCATATTGGGAAATGACGCATGTGGAGGATATGTCCTCCCGAATCTCGCGAAGGGCAAGGAGTGCATAGAGCACTATGAGGAGACAGGCGGAGTGTTAGACGCCTGTGGGGACGAGAAAGGAATCGCCACGGCGGCGTTCCGGGTTTGTGCTGTGATTCCAAGGCAGTGCGAAGGACACGGAGGGTGTGGATCTGATAGTGCTGACGAGGAGACGTCCGACAATCTGGAAATCGATCACCTCTTCATGGGACCCGGAGAACGAGTGGAGGGCGAAGGCAGCCCGGATGGTGAGTTACAGGTGACATTCACCAGTTCTCTAGGGGTAGACCGCGCTCGTCTTGGAGAGTTGCAGCAGATAGAATTCCCCGAATTGATTCATGAGGCCGATGGAGGACGTGTTGGTCCTGAGAGGGCCACTCATTGTTACGTACAGGACGGCATGCTGATGAGAGTGTTCTGCACAGAGCAGGGAACTGAGTGTTAGGAATCAGTGTGCCCTGCGTTGTTTGCCATGCGTAACGCAGTGGTGGAATCGTTAGGTTTCTCACCTTTCCAGCTGGTGTATGGACGAGGGGTGCAAAGTCCTCTGTCCATGCTGAAGGAACAATGGACATCAGGAGTGACCGTGGGAACGGTCAACGGATATGTAAGGAGCGTTTCGCATTGGCGGCAGGAATACTGGTTGGAAATTAAACTCATCCGATGGGAAGACAACGTAGTAGCAGATGCCCTGTCCTGTATACACTAACCAGACATGACTCTTATTTTAAGGGGAGGGGTATGTGACGGTGTTTCCCCCCTTATATTTCTCCACGCCTGCAGTAAGAGTCATGTCCACTTTACCCGAGCGTTCTCTACGTCGCAGGCATCAGTTTGATATGTGTAGGAGAATGTAGTGTTCTCGAAGTGCCGAGAAATTCATAAAAGAAGAGTATTTTGGCCTGTGGTTTAGGCCCTTTAGGAAGCCAATATGGCGCTGGCTCTTCTGTTTTGCCGCCAAAACTGTGTGACGTCAGTGACACCAGATTGGTCACCGACAGCGACGTGGCACAGGGAGCCAATGAAAACCTCCCGTGGCGAATGTGACGTCAACGAAGGAAGGGGGGTCCGGTCAGAGCGCCACGGCGGCGCCAGCAGTCTAAGACAACACGTCAAGGAGGTCGGACGTGCGCTGGGGGGTCCTGTCAGTTGGACAGTTTACCCCGTCTCCGGAGGATTTACGCATCACCCGTGGTCTGCCAACACCTGTGGGGTCTTCCTTCGTTCATGTGTTGGACCAGAGAAGGAATTGACAGAATATTGAGCAACAAGTGCTCCAGGAACAGGTGTTGTGCAAGAGTGGAGTCTAGGCAGCGACGTATGCGACGGCTGATAGCTCCACAGTGATGACGTAGTGGATGGGCCAATCCTCCGGAGGGAATCAGTCTGACAAGACACGTCAAGGTGGTTGGACGTGCGAAGATTGGTCCTGTCAGTTTGTGAGTTGTTTCCCGTTCCCGTGGATTTTACGCGTCACCCGAAGTCTGCCAGTACTCTGTGAGGTCTTCCTTCGTTCATGTGTTGGACCAGAGAGGGAATCGACGGGATATTGAGCAACAAGTGCTCCGGGACAGGTACTGTGCAAGAAGAAGTGAAGTCTGTGCAGTGACGTATACGACGTCTGAGGCAGTTCACCCGTTTGTGACGGCGTAGTGGCTGGACCGAGCCACCGGGAAGCAGTGGAAGAGGAAAATTGTTCGGGAATCCGAACGACTGCAGCCGAGACGTAGGCGGGCAGCCGTAGCTGGGAGGAGAAGTCGACGGCCGGGAGACCGACTCCAACCCTACAAGAAGTCGAGGAGGAGCACGGACCTGCAGTGAAAAGGCATGGAGACGACGCGCTTACGGTGGGACGTTGATTGAGTTCCTGGAGGACACGACAGCGTGTGTGTGGGGGCGTTCCCTACACGAGGCAGGAGCCAGGACCAGGAGCTACAACTCAACTCTCACCGGAGGATAGGTGGAAGTAGGTGATTCTAGTTTCCCTCCCAATTCCCCTTTAGTCAGCAATATTATTTAGCCTGAGTATTTTGTATGTCGTGAGCAAGGCTCACCTATGTCACAGTAAGGCACAAGTGTGCAGTGGGGCTACATAGAGTCCTCACGATATTTATGATTATTATTGGTGTGTGCAGGCACCCGGAGTAATTGATGAATTTACTGTGTTGATAATGTCTTTAATGAGACTTTAATATGATCATTTAGTGAGAGAATATATATATATATATAAATATGCCAGTATTTGGGGTGAGGTTATGTGCCCAGTAACTATGTTATGACCATTATTGATGTCTCTGATTCATTCCATATATATATATATATATATATATATATATATATATATATATATATATATATATATATATATATATATATATATATATATATATATATATATATATATTTTGGTAGCAGTCTTTCCTGTAGACATATATTATTAATACCGGGGGGATATTAATAGGGTATTAAAAGTATCAACACAGGACAGAACACGAAACAATGGATATAAATTGGATAAGTTTAGATTTAGGAAAGACTTGGGTAAATACTGGTTCAGTAACAGGGTTGTTGATTTGTGGAACCAATTGCCGCGTAACATTGTGGAGGTGGGGTCCCTCGATTGTTTCAAGCACGGGTTGGACAAGTATATGAGTGGGATTGGGTGGTTATAGAATAGGAGCTGCCTCGTATGGGCCAATAGGCCTTCTGCAGTTACCTTTGTTCTTATGTTCTTATGTTCTTATATTATTAAATATGACCGAAAAAGTAAGATTAATAATTCTAACACGAATTTTCTCAATCTTTCGTACATTACGCTTCACTGTTGGAGGTAAATCAAAAATCACTTCTCCAAAATTCATTTTTATTTCTTAGTCTGACGCGACACGGGCGCGTTTCGTAAAACTTATTACATTTTCAAAGACTTCACAAATACACAACTGATTAGAACTAGCGTTTCCCTGATTTTATATCTACATTTGAGTGAGGTGGGAAGGGTGATGTGGCATTACATTTGAGTGAGGTGGGAAGGGTGATGTGGCATTAACACAAGACAGAACACTAGAGGATATTAATAGGGTATTAAAAGTATCAACACAAGACAGAACACGAAACAATGGGTATTGAATAGAAGTGTTTGTAGAAAGCCTATTGGTCCATATTTCTTGATGCTTCTATATTGGAGCGGAGTCTTGAGGTGGGTAGAATATAGTTGTGCAATAATTGGCTGTTGATTGCTGGTGTTGACTTCTTGATGTGCAGTGCCTCGCAAACGTCAAGCCGCCTGCTATCGCTGTATCTATCGATGATTTCTGTGTTGTTTACTAGGATTTCTCTGGCGATGGTTTGGTTATGGGAAGAGATTATATGTTCCTTAATGGAGCCCTGTTGTTTATGCATCGTTAAACGCCTAGAAAGAGATGTTGTTGTCTTGCCTATATACTGGGTTTTTTGGAGCTTACAGTCCCCAAGTGGGCATTTGAAGGCATAGACGACGTTAGTCTCTTTTAAAGCGTTCTGTTTTGTGTCTGGAGAGTTTCTCATGAGTAGGCTGGCCGTTTTCCTGGTTTTATAGTAAATCGTCAGTTGTATCCTCTGATTTTTGTCTGTAGGGATAACGTTTCTATTAACAATATCTTTCAGGACCCTTTCCTCTGTTTTATGAGCTGTGGAAAAGAAGTTCCTGTAAAATAGTCTAATAGGGGGTATAGGTGTTGTGTTAGTTGTCTCTTCGGAGGTTGCATGGCTTTTCACTTTCCTTCTTATGATGTCTTCGATGAAACCATTGGAGAAGCCGTTATTGACTAGGACCTGCCTTACCCTACAGAGTTCTTCGTCGACTTGCTTCCATTCCGAGCTGTGGCTGTGGCTTCTCCAATGGTTTCATCGAAGACATCATAAGAAGGAAAGTGAAAAGCCATGCAACCTCCGAAGAGACAACTAACACAACACCTATACCCCCTATTAGACTATTTTACAGGAACTTCTTTTCCACAGCTCATAAAACAGAGGAAAGGGTCCTGAAAGATATTGTTAATAGAAACGTTATCCCTACAGACAAAAATCAGAGGATACAACTGACGATTTACTATAAAACCAGGAAAACGGCCAGCCTACTCATGAGAAACTCTCCAGACACAAAACAGAACGCTTTAAAAGAGACTAACGTCGTCTATGCCTTCAAATGCCCACTTGGGGACTGTAAGCTCCAAAAAACCCAGTATATAGGCAAGACAACAACATCTCTTTCTAGGCGTTTAACGATGCATAAACAACAGGGCTCCATTAAGGAACATATAATCTCTTCCCATAACCAAACCATCGCCAGAGAAATCCTAGTAAACAACACAGAAATCATCGATAGATACAGCGATAGCAGGCGGCTTGACGTTTGCGAGGCACTGCACATCAAGAAGTCAACACCAGCAATCAACAGCCAATTATTGCACAACTATATTCGACCCACCTCAAGACTCCGCTCCAATATAGAAGCATCAAGAAATATGGACCAATAGGCTTTCTACAAACACTTCTATTCAATACCCATTGTTTCGTGTTCTGTCTTGTGTTGATACTTTTAATACCCTATTAATATCCTCTAGTGTTCTGTCTTGTGTTAATGCCACATCACCCTTCCCACCTCACTCAAATGTAATGCCACATCACCCTTCCCACCTCACTCAAATGTAGATATAAAATCAGGGAAACGCTAGTTCTAATCAGTTGTGTATTTGTGAAGTCTTTGAAAATGTAATAAGTTTTACGAAACGCGCCCGTGTCGCGTCAGACTAAGAAATAAAAATGAATTTTGGAGAAGTGATTTTTGATTTACCTCCAACAGTGAAGCGTAATGTACGAAAGATTGAGAAAATTCGTGTTAGAATTATTAATCTTACTTTTTCGGTCATATTTAATAATATATATATATATATATATATATATATATATATATATATATATATATATATATATATATATATATATATATATATATATATATATATATATATATATATATATATATATATATATATATATATATATATATATATATATATATATATATATGTCTGCTTGTGTATTGAATAATCATTCATGTGTGCAGTGATTAATTGTGTTATCGCCCACGGAAGGAATTACTGAGAACTCCAGTGATATATACTTGCATACGTTATCATTAAATGAAGGGCAGTATGTTATACTATGATAGTGAGTTATTGTGTCTATTAATATAGAGATGTTTGATTGAGCTCAAGATCAGTGCAGCGAAGTGTTTACGTGCTATTGTCGCAAATATTGTGTGTTCGAACTTCTAGTGATCTTTGAGAACTTAAAGAAACTGGCGCGTCACGCCTCAAGCAAACAGATAAAATAACATTCGCGCGGTGGTAGTCGCCCAGCTGATTTTGACATTGACGTGAGGGGGAGCGTTGCCGGCTTGGCGAGTTCATGATTATATGTGTGGGAACGAGCGACTTCTGCCTGAAACAGCTGTTTGCTTATTGATATAATCTTGTGATGTCTTTGAATGAGTTTTAAGTATAATACAAAGTACATTGGTGTTTATATCATCCCCTCCATATTTCTTGTGGCTATGTAATACCTGAAAGCAGAGAGTAATAGAAGTAAATACCTGCCTGATATCAGACATATTGAGTGTGCTCTTGCCACTGTTACCACAATTCAACAAAACCACTGACGTGTTACTGGACACCGAAAACACCAGTTGGCGACCTTGTGGTTAGTAGTAGAGCCCATGACGGGGCTGGCACACAATAGTTAAGTGAACAAGTTGTGTTCCCACTCCTTCTCTATCAGAGGCCGGTTGGGATTGACTTGGATACTCTCCTGGCGTACAGTGGCGCCGCGAGGATAGAGTGAAGACACGGTGAGTGACCTTGAGTGTACTGTTACTCGCCCCTTTCCCCTCTCATTGGAGGTGAACCCCGACATTGGCCACCTTGCCAGGATAAAGTACTTATACTGTCGCTCACCGATGAACCCCGACAGTGTGTACTCACCTAGTTGTACTCACCTAGGTGTGTTTGCGGGGGTTGAGCTCTGGCTCTTTGGTCCTGCCTCTCAACTATCAATCAACAGGTGTACAGATTCCTGAGCCTATCGGGCTCTATCATATCTACACCTGAAACTGTGTATGGAGTCAGCCTCCACCACATCACTTCCTAATGCATTCCATTTGTCAACCACTCTGACACTAAAAAAGTTCTTTCTAATATCTCTGTGGCTCATTTGGGCACTCAGTTTCCACCTGTGTCCCCTTGTGCGTGTTCCCCTTGTGTTAAATAGACTGTCTTTATCTACCCTATCAATTCCCATCAGAATCTTGAATGTGGTGATCATGTCCCCCCTAACTCTTCTGTCTTCCAGCGAAGTGAGGTTTAATTCCCGTAGTCTCTCCTCGTAGCTCATACCTCTCAGCTCAGGTACTAGTCTTGTGGCAAACCTTTGAACCTTTTCCAGTTTAGTCTTATCCTTGACTAGATATGGACTCCATGCTGGGGCTGCATACTCCAGGATTGGCCTGACATATGTGGTATACAAAGTTCTGAATGATTCTTTACACAAGTTCCTGAATGCCGTTCGTATGTTGGCCAGCCTGGCATATGCCGCTGATGTTATCCGCTTGATATGTGCTGCAGGAGACAGGTCTGGCGTGATGTCAACCCCCAAGTCTTTTTCCTTCTCTGACTCCTGAAGAATTTCCTCTCCCAGATGATACCTTGTATCTGGCCTCCTGCTCCCTTCACCTATCTTCATTACATTACATTTGGTTGGGTTAAACTCTAACAACCATTTGTTCGACTATTCCTTCAGCTTGTCTAGGTCTTCTTGAAGCCTCAAACAGTCCTCTTCTGTTTTAATCCGTCTCATAATTTTAGCATCGTCTGCAAACATTGAGAGAAATGAATCGATACCCTCTGGGAGATCATTTACATGTATCAGAAACAAGATAGGACCGAGTACAGAGCCCTGTGGGACTCCACTGGTGACTTCACGCCAATCGGAGGACTCACCCATCACCGTAACTCTCTGCTTCCTATTGCTTAGATACTCCCTTATCCACTGGAGCACCTTACCAGCTACACCTGCCTGTCTCTCCAGCTTATGTACCAGCCTCTTATGCGGTACTGTGTCAAAGGCTTTCCGACAATCCAAGAAAATGCAGTCCGCCCAGCCCTCTCTTTCTTGCTTAATCTTTGTCACCTGATCGTAGAATTCTATCAAGCCTGTAAGGCAAGATTTACCCTCCCTGAATCCATGTTGGCGATTTGTCACGAAGTCCCTTCTCTCCAGATGTGTTACCAGGTTTTTTCTCACGATCTTCTCCACCACCTTGCATGGTATACAAGTCAAGGACACTGGCCTGTAGTTAAGTGCCTCTTGCCTGTCACCCTTTTTGTATATTGGGACCACATTCGCCGTCTTCCATATTTCTGGTAGGTCTCCCGTCTCCAGTGACTTAATATACACTATGGAGAGTGGCAAGCAAAGTGCCTCTGCACACTCTTTCAGTATCCATGGTGAGATCCCATTTGGACCAACAGCCTTTCTAACATCCAGATCCAGCAGGTGTCTCTTGACCTCCTCTCTCGTAATTTCGAACTCTTCCAAGGCCGCCTGGTTTACCTCCCTTTCTCCTAGCACAGTGACCTCACCTTGTTCTATTGTGAAGACCTCCTGGAACCTCTTGTTGAGTTCTTCACACACCTCTCTGTCATTCTCTGTATACCTGTCCTCGCCTGTTCGAAGTTTCAATACCTGTTCTTTCACTGTTGTTTTCCTTCTGATGTGACTGTGGAGTAGCTTTGGTTCGGTCTTGGCTTTGTTTGCTATATCATTTTCAAAACTTTTCTCTGCTTCTCTTCTCACCCTGACGTACTCATTCCTGGTTCTCTGGTATCTCTCTCTGCTTTCTGGTGTTCTGTTATTCCGGAAGTTCCTCCACGCCCTTTTGTTCAGTTTCTTCGCTTCCATACATGCCCTATTATACCATGGATTCTTCTGTTGCTTCTCGGATTTTTCCCGTTGGGCCGGGATGAACCTGTTTACTGCCTCCTGACACTTTTGGGTAACATAGTCCATCATACCCTGTACAGACTTATCTCTGAGGTCTGTGTCCCAAGGTATTTCACTTAGGAAACTTCTCATCTGTTCATAATTTCCCTTTCGGTATGCCAGCCTTTTGATTCCTAGTTCGTTTTTGGGGGAGATAAGTTCTAGCTCAACCAGGTACTCAAAGTTCAATATACTGTGGTCATTCATTCCCAAGGGCACTCCCATTTTAACTTCTCTTATATCCCACTCATTTAGGGTAAATATCAAATCAAGCATTGCTGGTTCATCTTCTCCTCTCATTCTTGTTGGTTCTGTGATGTGCTGGCTTAGAAAGTTTCTTGTTGCCACGTCCAGCAGCTTAGCCCTCCATGTTTCTGGTCCTCCATGCGGGTCTCTGTTCTTCCAATCTATCTTCCCATGGTTGAAGTCTCCCATAATTAGTAGTCCTGATCCATTCCTGGTAGCAACAGAAGCTTCTCTTTCTATTATGTTAATGGTGGCCATGTTATTTCTATCATATTCCTGTCTAGGTCTTCTGTCATTTGGTGGTGGATTATATATGACTATGACTATAATTTTTTTCCCTCCATTTGTTACGGTACCTGCTATGTAGTCACTGAAACCTTCACAGCCCTGAATATCCATCTCCTCAAAATCCCAGCCTTTTCTTACCAGCAGAGCTACACCACCCCCACCTCTTCCTTCAATCTCTTTCCTCATAACATAATAGTCCTGTGGGAACACTGCGTTTGTTATCGTTTTCGTGATCTTTGTTTCTGTGAGGGCTATTATGTCTGGGTTTTCCTCTAGTACCCGTTCTCCAAGCTCATTTGCTTTATTTGTAATTCCATCTATGTTAGTGTACATCGCTTTGAGGCTCACTTTCTTCTGTCCCTTCTCAAATCGCCTCCCTGCTGGTGGGGTCTTTGTGTGTGTGTGTCTGTGTGAGTAGGGTGTGTGTGTGTTTGTGAGTAGGGTGTGTGTTTGTGTGTGTGTGTGTGTACTCACCTAATTGTACTCACCTAATTGTGCTTGCGGGGGTTGAGATTTGGCTCTTTGGTCCCGCCTCTCAACTGTCAATCAACTGGTGTACAGATTCCTGAGCCTACTGGGCTCTATCATATCTACATATGAAACCGTGTATGGAGTCAGCCTCCACCACATCACTTCCTAATGCATTCCATTTATTAACTACTCTGACACTGAAAAAATTCTTTCTAACGTCTCTGTGGCTCATCTGGCTACTAAGTTTCCACCTGTGTCCCCTTGTTCGTGTTCCACCCGTGCTGAAGAGTTTATCTTTGTCCACCCTGTCAAATCCCCTGAGAATTTTGTAGGTGGTTATCATGTCTCTCCTTACTCTTCTGTTTTCCAGGGATGTGAGGTTCAGCTCCTTTAGCCTTTCCTCGTAGCTCAATCATCTCAGTTCCGGGACGAGCCTGGTGGCATACCGCTGAATCTTCTCTAACTTTGTCTTGTGTTTAACTAGGTATGGACTCCAGGCTGGAGCTTTATACTCCAGGATTGGTCTTACATAAGTGGTATACAGGGTTCTGAAAGATTCCTTACACATGTTTCTAAAGGTAGTTCTTATGTTGGCCAGTCTAGCATATGCCGCTGATGATATTCTTTTGATGTGGGCCTCTGGGGACAGGTTCGGTGTGATATCAACCCCCAGATCTTTCTCTCTATTTGACTCTTGCAGGATTTCACCTACCAGATGATACCTTGTGTTCAGCCTCCTGCTCCCTTCGCCTAATTTCATCACCTTACACTTTCCTGAGTTGAACTTTAGCAGCCATTATCTAGACCATTCCTCCAGTTTATCCAGGTCATCCTGTAGTCTCTGTCTATCTTCATCCGTCTTGATTCTTCTCATAATTTTTGCATCATCAGCAAACATTGAGAGGAATGAGTCTATACCCTCCAGAAGATCGTTTACATATATTAGAAACAGGATGGGTCCAAGTACTGAGCCCTGTGGGACTCCGCTGGTGACATCTCGCCACTCTGATGTCTCCCCCCTCACTGTTACTCGCTATTTTCTGTTGCTTAAGTACTCCCTTATCCACTGGAGCACATTCCCTTTTACTCCTGCCTGTTGCTCCAACTTTTTTAACTTCCTTTTATGGGGTACTGTGTCAAAGGCTTTTTGACAGTCCAGGAAAATGCAGTCGGCCCACCCTTCTCTTTCCTGTCTAATTTTTGTTGCCTGGTCATAGAATTCTATTAAACCTGTAAGGCACGATTTACCATCCCTGAACCCATGTTGGTGGTGCGTTACAAAGTTATTTCCCTCCAGATGCTCTACGAGCCTTTTCCTCACGATCTTCTCCATCACCTTGCATGGTATACAAGTTAAGGAAACTGGCTGGTAGTTCAGTTCCTCTTGCCTGTCACCCTTCTTGTATATTGGGACCACGTTAGCTGTCTTCCAACTTTCTGGTAAGTCTCCTGTTTCCAGTGACCTGTTATACACCATAGCGAGTGGCACACTTAGTGCTTCTGCACCTTCCTTTAGTATCCATGGTGAGATTCTGTCAGGCCCAACAGCCTTTGTCACATCCAGTTCCAGCAGACACCTTTTGACCTCACCACTGGTGAGGTCAAATTCCTCCAATGTTGCTTGGTTTGCCGCCTCCTCACTTAGTGCAGGGGCTTCTCCTTGTTCTATTGTGAAGACCTCCTGGAATCTCTTGTTGAGTTCTTCACACACTTGCTTGTCATTCTCTGTGTATCTGTTCTCCCCTTTTTGCAGCTTCATCACTTGTTCCTTCACTGCTGTTTTCCTCCTGATGTGGCTGTGGAGCAGCTTTGGTTGGGTCTTGGCTTTACCCGCGATGTCATTTTCAAACTGTCTCTCTGCTGCCCTCCTCACTCTGAGGTACTCATTTCTGGTCCTCTGGTATCTCTCCCTGCTCTCTGGTGTTCTGTTATTTCTGTAGTTTCTCCATGTTCTTTTACTCAGCTGTTTCGCTACCTTGCATTCCTGGTTGAACCATGGGTTTTCCTGTTGTTTTTCGTTTTTCTCCTTTTGGATGGGGATAAACCTGTGTGCAGCTTCCTGGCACTTTTGGGTGACAAAATCCATCATGACCTGCACATTCTTGTCTCTAAGTTCTGTTTCCCATGGTATTCCCCTGAGGAAGTTCCTCATCTTGTCATATTTTCCTCTTCGGTAATTCAGTCTTTTTCCCTCCGCTCCCATCCTTGGATAGGTTATCCCTACCTCCACCAAGTACCCAAAGTTCAGTACACTGTGGTCACTCATTCCTATGGGGGCTTCAACTTTGTCTTCCCTTATTTCTGACTCATTTAGGGTGAATATCAAGTCGAGTCTAGCTGGTTCATCAGTGCCTCTCACTCTTGTGGGTTCCTTGACATGCTGGCTCAGAAAATTTCTTGTTGCCACTTCCAAGAGTTTAGCTCGCCACGTATCTACACCTCCATGTTGGTCCCCATTCTCCCAGTCTATTTTTCCATGGTTGAAATCGCCCATGATTAAGAGTCTTGAGCCATTCTTGCAGGCAACTGAAGCTGCTCTCTCTAATATATTAATGGTTGCCATGTTGTTCCTATCAAACTCCTGTCTAGGTCTTCTGTCATTTAGGGGAGGGTTGTAAATGACTGCCACTATTATTTTAGGTCCACCCATTCTTATAGTTCCTGTTATGTAATCTCTGAATTCGTCACAGCCCGGAATGGCCATCTCATCAAACTCCAGTCCTTCCTTATCAGCAGGGCCACTCCTCCACCTCCTCTCTCTTCCCTCTCTTTCCTTACTATATAGTAGTCCTTTGGAAACACAGCATCTGTTATGACTCCTGATAGTTTTGTTTCCGATAGTCCTATTACATCAGGGTTTTCTTCTTGCGCCCTTTCTGCCAGTTCACTTGCTTTGTTGGTAATCCCATCAATGTTTGAGTACATTACCTTGAAGCTCACTTTCTTATATCCAGTTTCACCCTCATTCCCCACAAGTGTAGGAAGTTGTTCCATGGTCATTGCTACTTGGGTAGGCTCATCCTCCTGTGAGGTAGTTCCCAGGGGTTCAGGGGGAGGTGGAGTGGGGGATGAAGGGCTTTGGTCTTCCTCAGGCCTGCTTGGGGCAGGAAGAAGTCCTGGGGGTGAGGGGGCAGGTATTGCTTGGGGAAAGGGCACGCCTTCCTGCGGTGTAGTTGACAGGGGTTTTGGGGGAAGTTGGAGTGGGGGATAGAGGGCTTTGGTCTTGCTCAGGCCTGCTTGGGGCAGGGAGAAGACCAGGGGCTGGGAAAGCAGGGGATACTTGGGGTAAGGGGAGGGGGAGGATTTGGGCTTCATGATGGGCATTGTGCAGGGGCAAGGAAGGGTTTGTGCTGGGGGATAGGGGGGGCCCTATTGGGTGGTGGGCTGGGGTGTTGCATTCCCCCCTGGGGTTCCTGGGTTGCTGGATTGGGGTTCCCCACTCTCCTCTGGGATTGCTGGGTTGGAGGCTGAGGTTCCCTGGCTCCCTTCCCTCTCGTTGCGCCTTTTCCTTGCATCTGCTTCCCTTACTATCTCGTCTCTGGTCATGTCCCTCTGAACATATACCTCTTTGTGTAGTTCCTTGCATACCTCAGTTTGCTCTTCTTTGCTAGGATGTCCTCTTTGATGTCCTCGCTCTTGAATACTACCTTGATCAATCTCTTTTTGTCTCTGTTGTACTGGCCAATCCGGAAAAAACTGTTCTATGTCTCGTTCAGCCCCTTCCATTCCTATCTCCTTTAATATCCCTGCCACTGCAGCTTTGTCTTTAGTCCTCGATTCCTCCCTTGTGGAGCCCTCTTGTTCCTCGACACCTACCACTACTACAGTTCTTTTCCTTTCCATTAGCTGGCTTGTGCATCTAGCTGCCTCCTGTGAGGTTACTGCTTTCATTACAACTTCCTTAACTGTGGACATTTCTCCTGGGCTCTTCAGCATTTCAGCAAAGGTTGGGCCACTTGTAGCGGTCCCTGCCATTGCTACATCTCCTGGCACCTGGGGGTTGGGCCCCTGGGCTAGAGTCTAATGAGGGCCTGTTTTTAGGCTTTTTATCTCCGCTTGTACTGCACTTAGTTTTATCTGCAGCTTATATATAGTTTCCCTCAGGTCCTTCAATTCCCCACTGACTTCCTTCCATACCTTAGCAATCATCTCTATGAATGACTCGTCCAGTCCCTCTCCTCCAGCTTCATTCTGTTGTCTTACCATCCCGCTTGACCTGTGTGTGTGTGTGTGTACTCACCTAGTTGTACTCACCTAGTTGTGTTTGCGGGGGTTGAGCTCTGGCTCTTTGGTCCCGCCTCTCAACCGTCAATCAACAGGTGTACAGATTCCTGAGCCTATCGGGCTCTGTCATATCTACACTTGAAACTGTGTATGGAGTCAGCCTCCACCACATCACCCCCTAATGCATTCCATTTGTCAACCACTCTGACACTAAAAAAGTTCTTTCTAATATCTCTGTGGCTCATTTGGGCACTCAGTTTCCACCTGTGTCCCCTTGTGCGTGTTCCCCTTGTGTTAAATAGACTGTCTTTATCTACCCTATCAATTCCCTTCAGAATCTTGAATGTGGTGATCATGTCCCCCCTAACTCTTCTGTCTTCCAGCGAAGTGAGGTTTAATTCCCGTAGTCTCTCCTCGTAGCTCATACCTCTCAGCTCGGGTACTAGTCTGGTGGCAAACCTTTGAACCTTTTCCAGTTTAGTCCTATCCTTGACTAGATATGGACTCCATGCTGGGGCTGCATACTCCAGGATTGGCCTGACATATGTGGTATACAAAGTTCTGAATGATTCTTTACACAAATTTCTGAATGCCGTTCGTATGTTGGCCAGCCTGGCATATGCCGCTGACGTTATCCGCTTGATATGTGCTGCAGGAGACAGGTCTGGCGTGATATCAACCCCCAAGTCTTTTTCCTTCTCTGACTCCTGAAGAATTTCCTCTCCCAGATGATACCTTGTATCTGGCCTCCTGCTACCTACACCTATCTTCATTACATTACATTTGGTTGTGTGTGTGTGTGTGTGTGTGTGTGTGTGTGTGTGTGTGTGTGTGTGTGTGTGTGTGTGTGTGTGTGTGTGTGTGTGTGTGTGTGTGTGTGTGTTTATTGTGGGGGTGGCACGGTGGGGGGGGGGGTTAACTGGTGGAGGGATGGAGTTAGAGGGAGAGAGGGAATGAAAGGGAGAGGGGGAGTGAAGGGGAGTGAAAGGATGTCAGGGAGCGTGAGGGAGAGCGAGGGAGAGAGGGAGAGGGAGAGTGAGGGAGAGAGGGAAATAGGCCGAGCAGAGGAGAGAGGAAGGAGGACAATCAGGTGGGTGAGGGATGGAGGGTCAGTCCCTGGGGTAAGGGGTGAGGTTGGCGGTAGGCTGGTTTGTGTGTGTGTGTGTGTGTGTGTGTGTTTACACTGGCGTGTTATGGTGTGGAGGGGGGGTAGGTCTAGTCAGTGGCAGTGTAATGTAACACACAGGTGTGAGAAAACTAGTACCAAGCTGAGGCTCTTGAGTTACTTTTTAGTGTTTTAATTAACTTATGTTCAAAGCTAATTACTATATAAAAAACACTGTACACCTTGTATGACTGACTTTGAGAGGCACTCACCTCCAAGTAAGCAACCCACAGCACAATTAGGTGATTTATGAAGCGATGTCCACCTTAATTGTTGACGTCCCCGCCAGAGGTCCTCCCACGTGGTGGTCCAAGCTCTTCCCGTCTCAGGCCTCTGGTGCCACCGTCTTGCCACAATCTCGTTCTTTTTCTTTTTTTTTCTTATCCAACGTTATAGGAATACACTATGTTGCGTTATCACTGCAATGCTGTACCTTCATATGACCAAAAACTATGTTTTGGGCTCACTGGTACGTAAATATTCCGAGAATATTGAAGTAATTCGCGGACCGCCGTCCTACACTTGCTCCCTGGCCGTCCCCTACACTGTGCGTGTGTGTGTGTGTGTGTGTGTGTGTGTGTGTGTGTGTGTGTGTGTGTGTGTGTGTGTGTGTGTGTGTGTGTGTGTGTGTGTGTGTGTGTGTGTGTGTGTGTGTGTGTGTGTGTGTGTGTGTGTGTGTGTGTGTGTGTGGTGAGTGTATGTGTACTCACCTAATTGTACTCACCTAATTGTGCTTGCGGGGGTTGAGCTTTGGCTCTTTGGTCCCGCCTCTCAACCGTCAATCAACTGGTGTACAGATTCCTGAGCCTACTGGGCTCTATCATATCTACATTTGAAACTGTGTATGGAGTCAGCCTCCACCACATCTCTTCCTAGTGCATTCTTCCTAGAGTACTAACTACTCTGACACTGAAAAAGTTCTTTCTAACGTCTCTGTGGCTCATTTGGGTACTCAGCTTCCACCTGTGTCCCCTTGTTCGCGTCCCACCAGTGTTGAATAGTTCATCCTTGTTTACCCGGTCGATTCCCCTGAGGGTTTTGTAGGTTGTGATCATGTCCCCCCTTACTCTTCTGTCTTCCAGTGTCGTAAGGTGCATTTCCTGCAGCCTTTCCTCATAACTCATGCCTCTTAGTTCTGGGACTAGTCTGTGTGTGTGTGTGTGTGTGTGTGTGTGTGTGTGTGTGTGTGTGTGTGTGTGTGTGTGTGTGTGTGTGTGTGTGTGTGTGTGTACTCACCTAGTTGAGCTAACCTAGTTGTGTTTGCAAGGGTTGAGCTCTGGCTCTTTGGTCCCGCCTCTCAACTGTCAATCAACAGGTGTACAGATTCCTGAGCCTATCGGGCTCTATCATATCTACATTTGAAACTGTGTATGGAGTCAGCTTCCACTACATCACCCCCTAATGCATTCCATTTGTCAACCACTCTGACACTAAAAAAGTTCTTTCTAATATCTCTGTGGCTTATTTGGGCACTCAGTTTCCACCTGTGTCCCCTTGTGCGTGTTCCCCTTGTGTTAAATAGACTGTCTTTATCTACCCTATCAATTCCCTTCAAAATCTTGAATGTGGTGATCATGTCCCCCCTAACTCTTCTGTCTTCCAGCGAAGTGAGGTTTAATTCCCAGAGTCTCTCCTCGTAGCTCATACCTCTCTGCTTGGGTACTAGTCTGGTGGCAAACCTTTGAACCTTTTTCAGTTTAATCTTATCCTTCACTAGATATGGACTCCATGCTGGGGCTGCATACTCCAGGATTGGCCTGACATATGTGGTATACAAAGTTCTGAATGATTCTTTACACAAGTTTCTGAATGCCGTTCGTATGTTGGCCAGCCTGGCATATGCCGTTGATGTTATCCGCTTGATATGTGCTGCAGGAGACAGATCTGGCGTGATATCAACCCCCAAGTCTTTTTCCTTCTCTGACTCCTGAAATATTTCCTTTCCTAGATGATACCTTGTATCTCGCCTCCTGCTCCCTACACCTATCTTCATTACATTACATTTGGTTGGGTTAAACTCTAACAACCATTTGTTCGACCATTCCTTCAGCTTGTCTAGGTCTTCTTGAAGCCTCAAACAGTCCTCTTCTGTTTTAATCCTTCTCATAATTTTAGCATCGTCCGCAAACATTGAGAGAAATGAATCGGTACCCTCCGGGAGATAATTTACATATATCGGAAACAAGATAGGACCGAGTACAGAGCCCTGTGGGACTTCACTGGTGACTTCACGCCAATCGGAGGTCTCTCCCCTCACTGTAACTCTCTGCTTCCTATTGCTTAGATACTCCCTTATCCACTGGAGCACCTTACCAGCTACACCTGCCTGTCTCTCCAGCTTATGTACCAGCCTCTTATGCGGTACTGTGTCAAAGGCTTTCCGACAATCCAAGAAAATGCAGTCCGCCCAGCCCTCTTTTTCTTGTTTAATCTTTGTCACCTGATCGTAGAATTCTATCAAGCCTGTAAGGCAAGATTTACCCTCCCTGAACCCATGTTGGCGATTTGTCACGCAGTCCCTTCTCTCCAGATGTGTTACCAGGTTTTTTCTCACGATCTTCTCCATCACCTTGCATGGTATACAAGTCAAGGACACTGGCCTGTAGTTCAGTGCCTCTTGCCTGTCGCCCTTTTTGTATATTGTGACCACATTCGCCGTCTTCCATATTTCTAGTAGGTCTCCCGTCTCCAGTGACTTACTATACACTATGGAGAGTGGCAAGCAAAGTGCCTCTGCACACTCTTTCAGTACCCATGGTGAGATCCCATCTGGACCAACAGCCTTTGTAACATCCAGATCCAGCAGGTGTCACTTGACTTCCTCTCCCGTAATTTCGAACTCTTCCAAGGCCGCCTGGTTTACCTCCCTTTCTCCTAGCACAGTGACCTCACCTTGTTCTATTGTAAAGATCTCCTGGAACCTCTTGTTGAGTTCCTCACACACCTCTCTGTCATTCTCTGTATACCTGTCCTCGCCTGTTCGAAGTTTCAATACCTGTTCTTTCACTGTTGTTTTCCTTCTGATGTGACTGTGGAGTAACTTTGGTTCGGTCTTGGCTTTGCTTGCTATATACTTTTCAAAACTTTTCTCTGCTTCTCTTCTCACCCTGACGTACTCATTCCTGGTTCTCTGGTATCTCTCTCTGCTTTCTTGTGTTCTGTTATTCCGGAAGTTCCTCCACGCCCTTTTGTTCAGTTTCTTCGCTTCCATACATGCCCTATTATACCATGGATTCTTCTGTTGCTTCTCGGATTTTTCCCTTTGGGCCGGGATGAACCTGTTTACTGCCTCCTGACACTTTTGGGTAACATAGTCCATCATACCCTGTACAGACTTATCTCTGAGGTCTGTGTCCCAAGGTATTTCACTTAGGAAACTTCTCATTTGTTCATAATTCCCCTTTCGGTATGCCAGCCTTTTGATTCCTAGTTCTTTTTGGGGGGAGATAAGTCCTAGCTCTACCAGGTACTCAAAGTTCAATACACTGTGGTCACTCATTCCCAAGGGCGCTTCCATCTTAACTTCCCTTATATCCCACTCATTTAGGGTAAATATCAAATCAAGCATTGCTGGTTCATCTTCTCCTCTCATTCTTGTTGGTTCTTTGATGTGCTGGCTTAGAAAGTTTCTTGTTGCCACGTCCAGCAGCTTAGCCCTCCATGTTTCTGGTCCTCCATGCGGGTCTCTGTTCTTCCAATCTATCTTCCCATGGTTGAAGTCTCCCATAATTAGTAGTCCAGATCCATTCCTGCTAGCAACAGAAGCTGCTCTTTCTATTATGTTAATGGTGGCCATGTTGTTTCTATCATATTCCTGTCTAGGTCTTCTGTCATTTGGTGGTGGATTATATATGACTACGACTATAATTTTTTTCCCTCCATTTGTTACAGTACCTGCTATGTAGTCACTGAAACCTTCACAGCCCTGAATATCCATCTCCTCAAAATCCCAGCCTTTTCTTACCAGCAGAGCTACACCACCTCCACCTCTTCCTTTCCTCTCTTTCCTCATAACATAATAGTCCTGTGGGAACACTGCGTTTGTTATCGTTTTCGTGATCTTTGTTTCTGTGAGGGCTATTATGTCTGGGTTTTCCTCTAGTACCAGTTCTCCAAGCTCATTTTCTTTATTTGTAATTCCATCTATGTTAGTGTACATCGCTTTGAGGCTCACTTTCTTCTGTCCCTTCTCAAATCGCCTCCTTGGTGAGTGTTCTGCTGGTGGGGGAGGCTGTTCCATGGGTGTGAGGACCTGTGAGGTGGATAACAGGGTCTCAGAGGATACTGGGATGAGAGGCGGGAGATCCAGTGAAGGGGGAGGGACAGGGAGGGTATGGGGTGAAAGGGGAGGGAGGACGGGAAGGAAAGGGGGGGAGGGAGGCCTCGGGAGGAGGGGAGGGGTAGAAGGGTGGGGATTGGGTGTGGGGGGAGGGAGATTTGGCTGAACATTTGAGTGGGGGCAGGGAGGGTTGGGGGTAGGGGGGGGTTTCTATGCAGAGGAGGGAGGCGGGGTTGTCCTCCCTTCTGGTGTTACTGGGTAGCTGGTTGTGGGTTCCCCCCTCGCCTCTGGGGGTGTTGTGTTGGGAGCTGTGACTTCCTGGTTTTCCCCTCTCGCCCTGCGCCTCTTCCTTGCTTCTGCCACCATGGTTCTCTCCTCCCTTGTCATGTCTCTCTAGAGGAATACATTTTTTAATTTTCCCACGTTTTTCAGGGAGCTCTTCCTTGATAGGATCTTCTCCTTTGTGCTCTCGTTTGCAAACACTATCTTTATCTTTCGGTCTCGGTCTTTGTTGTACCAGCCTAGCCTGAAAACCTTCTCAATGCTATGCTCAGCCCCTTCCATGTCTAGTGCCTTTAGTACTTCATTCACTGCTGCTTTGTCCTTGTCATTCCACTCTGTTCTATTAGAGCCTTCCTGCTCTTTAATAACCACAGCAACCACTGATCTATTCCTTTCCAGCAGTTGGCTAGTGGAGCGTGCCGCCTCCTGTGAGGTGGCTGCTTTCATGGCCACCTCCATCACTGCAGTCATTACTTCGGAGTTATTTTTTTTAGTATTTCCGCAAATGTTGCTTTTATTGTGGCATTCTCATCCAAAAAACTATTACCACCTTCTCCCTGGATGGTTTTCTGATTCTCAGCCTCGATGCCATTCTCTTTGAGGGCTCTAATCTCCTCCTTTGCTGCTGTCAGCTCTCTTTTCAGGTTTCTTATTTCGTTCTTCATTTCCTGCATCATTTCTTGCATCTCACTCTTGATGTCCTCCAGAAACTGGGCAAACATTTCCTTCATTTCGGCACCTTGGCTCTTCCCTGTTCCCCTGGTACCTCTGGCTGCCATGCTTGACCCCTGTTCCTATAGTTGTGCCATGATAGGATTTGTCAAGAGGGCAGAGCGGGATGGGGGAGGGAGAGAGAGAGAGAGAGGAAGAGAGAGAGAAAGAGAGAGAGAGAGAGAGAAAGGGAGAGATAAATGGGTGGGTGGGGGGGATCCGACCCTTCCACTGAAGTGAGAAGAAAGTAAAAGGGGAGGGGGAGAGGAGATGGAGAGAGAGGTGGGAGGGAGAGAGAGGAGAGGGAGAGAGATGGAGAGGGAGAGAGCGGGTGAAGGAGAGAGGGGGGAGGTGTGTGTGTGTGTGTGTGTGTGTGTGTGTATGTGTGTGTGTGTGTGTGTGTGTGTGTGTGTGTGTGTGTGTGTGTGTGTGTGTGTGTGTGTGTGTGTGTGTGTGTGTGTGTGTGTCTGTGTGTGTGTGGGCAGAGAGAGAGAGAGAGAGAGAGAGAGAGAGAGAGAGAGAGAGAGAGAGAGAGAGAGCAGGAGTGAGAGCGGGAGAGAGAGAGAGCGGGAGAGAGAGAGAGTGGGAGAGAGAGAGAGAGAGAGAGAGAGAGAGAGAGAGAGAGAGAGAGCAGAAGAGAGAGAGAGAGTTGGAGAGAGAGAGAGTGGGAGAGAGAGTGGGAGAGATAGAGAGTGGGAGACAGAGAGAGTGGGAGAGAGGGAGTGGGAGAGGGAGAGAGGGGGAGAGAGTGGGGAGGGGAAGTGTGTGTGTATGGGCGATGCGGGGGACTGGGGGTGGGGGGGGCGGAGATGGCGACCAGGTCAGGTCAGATGGGGGGGTCAAGAGGGGGGGGGGGATAGTAAGGTCCTATCCCAGGTGTTAATGCCTTTTTCCCTGACTGAACGATTGTGTGTGTGTGTGTGTGTGTGTGTGTGTGTGTGTGTGTGTGTGCGTGCATGTGTGCATGTGTCTGTTTTAGCGTGTGCACACTTGTGTGCGTGTATACGTACGTGGGCGGGCGTGCTTGTATGTGTCAAGATATCCCTTATGCGTTACCTCTGCCTAAATGAGCCACCCTGAGATTTTTAAATATATATGATATCCTGAACAAGAATTTGATAATATTTTACCTCAATCTGTACACCTGATTAATTGACCAGAGAGGGGGTACATACCAGTCTGCCTCCCGCTCACACAACCAGATGAGTAGGGACGATGTATGATGACGATGGTTATCCGTCGTTGTCTCCCACTAGGTGATTCACTAAATGCAGGTAGATTGATGAGGTCGGTTCTTCTCTGTCTACACAAAGCTCTGGAGTCAATCACTGTATCGTTGTGTGACAGTTCACTAATTCACTGTACCACTCAACAGCACAATCAGGTAGTTCCACGGCGGGGCGTCCCACCCGGTCAGGTCGCACACTTACATGCACCGGTGATGCCACTAGCTCCACTTTGGTTTCTTCGCCAAATCTTCGCACTATCGCTAGCGATATGACTATGCTATGTTGCACCCTGCTAGCTACACACTGTGAGAGGCCAAATACTATGATCTAGCCTCTATACTCCTTCAGGAGGTGTGTGTGTGTGTGTGTGTGTGTGTGTGTGTGTGTGTGTGTGTGTGTGTGTGTGTGTGTGTGTGTGTGTGTGTGTGTGTGTACTCACCTATTTGTGCTTGCAGGATCGAACATTGACTCCTGGATCCCACCTTTCT
The DNA here is from genome assembly GCF_040958095.1 of Procambarus clarkii. NCBI lineage: Eukaryota > Metazoa > Arthropoda > Malacostraca > Decapoda > Cambaridae > Procambarus > Procambarus clarkii. Next base: position 10,018,775 of record NC_091230.1, on the reverse strand, counting down.
AGCCATCGGTTGTTTACAGCAATGATTCCTGTCCCTATCATACCTAGTTTTAAAATTATGAATTGAGTTTGCTTCCACAATCAGTTCCTTAAGTGCATTCCATTTTTCCACTACCCTCACACTAAAAGTGTGTGTGTGTACTCACCTAATTCACCTAATTGTGCTTGCAGGGGTTGAGCTCTGGCTCTTTGGTCCCGCCTCTCAACCGTCAATCAACTGGTGTACAGATTCCTGAGCCTACTGGGCTCTATCATATCTACATTTGAAACTGTGTATGGAGTCAGCCTCCACCACATCTCTTCCTAGTGCATTCCATTTACTAACTACTCTGACACTGAAAAAGTTCTTTCTAACGTCTCTGTGGCTCATTTGGGTACTCAGCTTCCACCTGTGTCCCCTTATTTGCGTCCCACCAGTGTTGAATAGTTCATCCTTGTTTACCCGTTCGATTCCCCTGAGGATTTTGTAGGTTGTGATCATGTCCCCCCTTACTCTTCGGTCTTCCAGTGTCGTAAGGTGCATTTCCCGCAGCCTTTCCTCATAACTCATGCCTCTTAGTTCTGGGACTAGTCTAGTAGCATACCTTTGGACTTTTTCCAGCTTCGTTTTGTGCTTGACAAGGTACGGGCTCCATGCTGGGGCCGCATACTCCAGGATTGGTCTTACATATGTGGTGTACAAGATTCTGAATGATTCCTTACACAGGTTCCTGAACGCCGTTCTGATGTTAGCCAGCCTCGCATATGCCGCAGACGTTATTCTCTTTATGTGGGCTTCAGGAGACAGGTTTGGTGTGATATCAACTCCTAGATCTTTCTCTCTGTCTGTTTCATTAAGTACTTCATCTCCTATTCTGTATCCTGTGCCTGGCCTCCTGTTTCCACTGCCTAGTTTCATTACTTTGCATTTACTCGGGCTGAACTTCAACAGCCATTTGTTGGATCATTCACTCAGACTATCCAGGTCATCTTGTAGCCTCCTACTATCATCCTCTGTTTCAATCCTCCTCATAATTTTTGCATCGTCGGCAAACATTGAGAGGAACGAATCTATACCCTCTGGGAGATCATTTACATATACCAGAAACAGTATAGGTCCAAGGACTGACCCCTGCGGGACTCCACTTGTGACGTCTCGCCAATCTGAGACCTCACCCCTCACACAGACTCGTTGTCTCCTGTTGCTTAGGTACTCCTCTATCCACCAGAGTACCTTCCCTTTCACTCCAGCCTGCATCTCCAACTTTCGCACTAGCCTCTTGTGTGGCACTGTATCAAAGGCTTTCTGACAATGCAAAAATATGCAGTCTGCCCACCCTTCTCTTTCTTGCCTTATTTTTGTTGCCTGGTCGTAGAATTCAAGTAACCCTGTGAGGCAAGACCTGCCATCCCTGAACCCATGTTGATGCTGTGTGTGTGTGTGTGTGTGTGTGTGTGTGTGTGTGTGTGTGTGTGTGTGTGTGTGTGTGTGTGTGTGTGTGTGTGTGTGTGTGTGTGTGTGTGTGTGTGTGTGTGTGTGTGTGTACTCACCTAGTTGTACTCACCTAGTTGTGTTTGCAGGGGGTTGAGCTCTGGCTCTTTGATCCCGCCTCTCAACCGTCAATCAGCAAGTGTACAGATTCCTGAGCCTATTGGGCTCTATCATATCTACACTTGAAACTGTGTATGGAGTCAGCCTCCACCACATCACTTCCTAATGCATTCCATTTGTCAACCACTCTGACACTAAAAAAGTTCTTTCTAATATCTCTGTGGCTCATTTGGGCACTCAGTTTCCACCTGTGTTCCCTTGTGCGTGTGTCCCTTGTGATAAATAGCCTGTCTTTATCTACCCTATCAATTCCCTTCAGAATCTTGAATGTGGTGATCATGTCCCCCCTAATTCTTCTGTCTTCCAGTGAAGTGAGGTTTAATTCCCGTAGTCTCTCCTCGTAGCTCATACCTCTCAGCTCGGGTACTAGTCTGGTGGCAAACCTTTAAACCTTTTCCAGTTTAGTCTTATCCTTGACTAGATATGGACTCCATGCTGGGGCTGCATACTCCAGGATTGGAGTGTGTGTGTGTGTGTGTGTGTGTGTGTGTGTGTGTGTGTGTGTGTGTGTGTGTGTGTGTGTGTGTGTGTGTGTGTGTGTGTGTGTGTGTGTGTGTGTGTGTGTGTGTGTGTGTGTGTGTGTGTGTGTGTGTGTGTGTGTGTGTGTGTGTGTGTGTGTGTGTGTGTGTGTGTGTGTGTGTGTGTGTGTGTGTGTGTGTTTGTGTGTGTGTGTATATGTGTGTGTATTTACTATTTGGTATCCTGCAGAATCGAGCTACTAGTTCATGGACCCCGCCTTTCTAATTAATTTATTTTTCCTCTATTATGTCTACTACATATATTTCACCAACACACGCACACACACAGATCCAGAAAGCAGCCCGTAGTAGCTGTCTAAGTCCTAGGTACTTATTTTCTGCTAGGTGAACAGGGCCACCAAGGTAAAAGCCCATTTGACCATTTGTTTCTGCATCTGCCGGGGATCGGGCCCTTAAGACCATAACCCCAGAGCGCTGTCATCTCAGCCGCGAGGCCTCTGTATGTGTGTGCACTCACCTAATTGTGCTTGCGGGGGTTGAGCATTGGCTCTTTGTTCCCGCCTCTTAACTGTTAATCAACTGGTGTACAAATTCTTGAGAATATTGAGCTCCATGAAATCTTCATATGAAACTGTGTATGGAGTCTGCCTCCACCACATCACATAAATGCATATTAGGCTGTGCAGTGCCAACAGTAGTTGACACTGTTACCTAATTTGACATTTGTTAACTTCTCTGACACTGAACAAATTCTTTCTAATGTCTCTGTTGCTCATTTGGGTACTTAGTTTCAACCTGTGTCCCATTTTTCATGTTCCGCTGTCAGAAATCCGACGCTAACGTACTAACATTACTAATACCCACTATAACCAGCAAAAATGGTTATACTAGTTGCATTAGTTAGTGTTAAAAGGATCATAGAGAACGGGAGACCCGTGACGTCGTCAGACCAATAATTTACTCAAAAAGTATCCTTAAACTAACAGTCTAGTAACTAAACGTGATAGAAAAGTGCTCACTATTTTTTATCTTAATGAAATCTACCATAAAATTAAAGGCTCCCTCCTATTCTCAATAAATGCGAGAAATAGAACCATTTTTCTCAGGACGCCGATAAGGAGGGAGACTGGCTCGATATTATAAATAAACAAGAGGGCTTCTCGTGAGGTCTGAGACACGTAATACTACAAAGAGTTCAAATATCAATAGCCCAACAGTGATTCTGCCACAGCAACCTCACCAATTATGGGGAGTACCTTTATTTCCGGTTTGACCAACTTATCTCTTATTAGAAGGCCAGATAACATTAAATAAATGCAACTCCGTAATAAAGTAGGCGAACATCAAAACAAGGGTGAGCCTGGTTGTACTAATTACACAATCCTAATTCATGTATGTCACATTTATTGACAATCATAGTTGTACAATTGTTACGGGTGTAAATATTTGGCAGGTAACCTGTGACGAACTGAATAATTTACAGAGAGCTGTTAACACCTACATTAATCTTTACAAACGCTTACTTGCTCTAACAAGGACCAACAGCCGCCATTAATACAAGTCCAGGACGGACCCCATGTGGCAAACCAAAGTCTGATGTTGGAGGTCCAGCTCCTACATTACCAAATCAGATGAGGCCAATTTTAACACTTAATTAACCCATTTTAGCTGTTAGAACTAACAATAACTTTGTAGCTTATTTATAACCATTATATGTTGTGTAGGCTAAGAACATAACCCCCTAAACATGTGTACAGGTAAACACCTAGCAGGATAACTTTTAAATATACAGTTCACTTTGAAGTAATAATAAATTAAAAACAAATAAATTCCTGCTGGGATAATATCCCCCATCTACCTTTGATAAATTGTTTGTCTTTGTCCACTCCTGTCAACTTTCCTGAGAATTTTGTACATGGTGATCATGTCTCATTCTCAGACCTCCAGAGACTGAAGCTCCCATAGCCTTTCCTCGTAGCTCATGCCTCTCAGTTCTAGAACTAGTCTGGCGGCATTCCCCTCAATCTTCTCTAACTTTGCCTTGTGTTTAACGAGGCATGGATTCAAGGCTGCGGCAGCATACTCAAGGATTGGTGTGACATAGGTGTATACAAGATCCTGAATGAGTCCTTACACAAGTTTCTAAAGGGAGTTCTTATGTTGGTCAATCTAGTATATGCTGCTGATGATATTCTTTTGATGTGGGCTTCTGGGGACAGGTTCGGTGTGATACCAACCCCAAGATCTTTCTCTCTATTTGACTCTTGCAGGTCCCAGATGGTACCTTGTGTTCAGCCTCGTGCTCCCTTCGCCAAATTTCATTACTCAACACTTTAAACTTTAGTAGCTATTTTCTAAGCTATTTCACTAGTTTCTCCTGGTTTTGGATAAACCTGTCTGCAGCTTCCTGGCACTTCTGAATGACGCAGTCCATCATATCTTGTACAGTCTTTTCTCTGAATTCTGTTTCCCATGGTATTCCTATTACGAAGTTCCTCATCTCATCATATTTTCCTCTTCGGTAAGGCCTTTTCCTTCCCGATCCCTTCCTTGGATAGGTCCCTACCTCCACCAGATACTCAATGTCAATATGATGTTGTCACCCATTCCTATGGGGCTTCAAATTTGACTTCCCTTATTTTAACTCATTCAAATTGAATATCAGGTCAAGTTTATCTGGTTCATCATTGCCTCTCATTCTTATGGGTTCCTTGACCTGTTGGCTCAGAAAGTTTCATGTTACCACGTCCAAGAGTCTAGCCTTCCTTGGATCTTCATCTCCATGTGGGTCCCCATTCTCCCAGTCTATCCTTCTGCGGTTTAATTCGCCAATGAATAAGAGTTTGAATCCATTCCTGCTGGCAACTGAAGCCGCTTTCTTCATTATATTAATGATTTGCCAAGTTGTTCCTTCGAACTCCTGTCTGGGTCTTCTGTCATTTAGTGGAGGGCTGCAAATGACTGCTACTATTATCTTAGGTCCACCCATTGTCATAGTTCCTGTTATGTAATCTCTGAATCCTACATTGCCCGGAATTTCAGTCTCTGCAACGCTCCAGTCTTTCCTTATCAGCAGGGCCACACCTCCTCCTCTCCTTTCCCTTTCTTTCCTTACTTTATAGTAGTCCTGTCGAAACACAGCTTTTGTTATAAAGCCTGACAATTTCATTTCTGTAAATCCTATTACATCTTGGCTTTCTTCCTATGCCCTTTCCGCTTGTTCACTTGCTTTATTAGTAATCCCATTAATGTTTGAGTACATTACCTTGAAGCTCACTTTCCTATATCCATTATCACACTCCCCACGGGTTTAAGAAGCTATTCCATGGGCAGGGCTACTCGGGTAAGCTCATCCTCCTGTGGGGTAGTTACCAGATCATTGGAAGGAGGTGGAGGGGGGGGGGGGGAATAGAGGGACTAGCTCTTGCCTGGGCCTGCTTGGGACAGGAAGAAGACTATGGGATGGGGAGGCCTTATCTTGTCACTACCTCTTAGTATCTTATATGTCTGTATCATGTCCCCTTTGTCTCTCCTCCTTTCTAACATGGTCAGGTGTAGTTCCTTCAGTCTGTCTTCGTACCTCATCCCTCGCAGCTCTGGGACGAGTTTCGTTGCAAACTTTTACACCTTGGTAAGGTTCCTTGTGTGTTTTATTTTTTTAAATTGGGGCTCCAAGATTGGGCGGCATTCTTTAAGAATGGCCGCACATAGGTGGTATACAGTGATCTAAAAGCCTCCTTATTCAAGTTTCTGAAGGACGTTCTGACTTTTGCCAGAGTAGAGATATGTGGCTGACGTTATTCTACTTATGTAAGCCTCTGGAGTTAGGGTTGGTGTTAGGTTCAATCCCAAGTCTTTTTCTCTAGTCGATGTAGTTTCCCTTCATCGTATAAGGGTTTTTCGGTCTCATGGCTCCTGTTCCCATTTCCATCACTTTGCACTTGGTAGTGTAGAACTCCAGTAGCCATTTATCGAATCAGCTCTACAATCTGTTTAAGTCATCCTGGAGAATCTTGCTATCCTCATCTGTCTCAACCTTACTCATTAGTTCTGCAATGAGTGTACTCACCTAGTTGTCCTTGCAGGGGTTGAGCTTTGGCTCTTTGGTCCTGCCTTTTAATCATCAATCTACTGGTGCACAGATTTCTGAGTTCTCGAGCTCTATCATATCTACATTTGAAACTGTGTATGGAGTCTGACTCCACCACATCACTTCCGAGGGCATTCCATTTACTAACTATTTAGACAATGAAAGAGTTCTTTCTAATGTCTCTGTGACTCATTTGGGTACTCAGTTTCCACCTGTGCCCCCTTGTGCGTGTACCACCTGTACCACTCGTGTTAAATAATCCCTCCTTGTCTAACCTGTCAATTCCCCTGAGGACTTGTATGTGGTGATCATGTCTGCCCGAGCGCCTGTGGTGCAGTTCACGCAGCCTTCTGAGTGTAAGAAACTTTGCCCATTTGTTTCTGCCTCTGTGTGTGTGTGTGCGTGTGTGTGTGTGTGTGTGTGTGTGTGTGTGTGTGTGTGTGTGTGTGTGTGTGTGTGGGTGTGGGTGTGGGTGTGGGTGTGGGTGTGGGTGTGGGTGTGGGTGTGGGTGTGGGTGTGTGTGGGTGTGGGTGTGGGTGTGGGTGTGGGTGTGGGTGTGTGTGGGTGTGGGTGTGTGTGTGTGCGTTCGTGTGTGTGGGTGTGTGTGTGTAGGTTGGTAGACGTACAAGCCTTCAGTGTACGGACAGACGTGAAGGAGTGAGGACGTGTCACTCCTCCGAGGAGTGTCAACAACCATCTCTGGGGCTCAGCGCTCAACCCGTAATTGCTGGTTAGTTAGAAATTCCACTGATACAAGCTACTTTTTGTGTCGTTAACTTGTGTTTTCTCCCGTTGATTATTAATATAATTTTACCAAGATGAGATCCTTAATATCATTATATAATATAATGGTAATAAGGATATACAATATAAGTTTAAGAGTAGAATACATTAATGTTTAGCAGTAGTGGTAACTACGTCACTTGCCTCGCTCTACCAAGCAACTTTTACACAACAATAAAAATACGTTGTCACTTCACCAGGTATGTTAGGCCAAGCGCATGTTGTTAACCAGCAATTACCCATTGTTGGTGTAGAGGTTGTAGGGCGAGCTGGGAAGGTCAGCCAGTGTTGGTGCAGAGGTTGTAGGGCGAGCTGGGAAGGTCAGCCCGTGTTGGTGCAGAGGTTGTTGGGCGAGCTGGGAAGGTCAGCCCGTGTTGGTGCAGAGGTTGTAGGGCGAGCTGGGAAGGTCAGCCCGTGTTGGTGCAGAGGTTGTTGGGCGGGCTGGGAAGGTCAGCCCGTGTTGGTGCAGAGGTTGTAGGGCGGGCTGGAAAGGTCAGCCCGTTTTGAGGTAGAGGTTGTTGAGCGCGCCGGGAAGGTCAGCTGGTGTTGGTGCAGAGGTTTTTGGGCGGCTGGGAAGGTCAGCCCGTGTTGAGGCAGAGGTTGTAGGGCGGGCTGGGAAGGTCAGCCCGTGTTGGTGCAGAGGTTGTTGGACGGGCCGGGAAGGTCAGCCCGTGTTGGTGCAGAAGTTGTTGGGCAGGCTGGGAAGGTCAGCTGGTGTTGGTGCAGAGGTTGTTGGGCGGGTCGGGAAGGTCAGCCCGTGTTGGTGCAGAAGTTGTTGGGCAGGCTGGGAAGGTCAGCTGGTGTTGGTGCAGAGCTTGTTGGGCGGGCCGGGAAGGTACTCACCTAGTTGTACTCACCTAGTTGTGTTTGCTGGGGTTGAGCTCTGGCTCTTTGGTACCGCCTCTCAACCGTCAATCAACTGATGTACAGATTCCTGAGCCTACCGGGCTCTGTCATATCTCCATTTGAAACTCTGTATGGAGTCAGCCTCCACTACATCATTTCCTAGTGCATTCCATTTACTAACTACTCTGACACTGAAAAAGTTCTATCTAATGTCTCTGTGGCTCATTTGGGTACTCAGCTTCCACCTGTGTCCCCTTGTGCGTGTACCACCCGTGTTAAATAATCCATCCTTGTCACCCTGTCAATTCCCCTGAGAATTTTGTATGTGGTGATCATGTCTTCCCTAGCTTTTCTGTCTTCCAGCGACGTGAGGTGCAGTTCACTTAGTCTGTCCTCATAACTCATGCCTCTTAGTTCTGGGACTAATCTTGTAGCATACCTCTGAACTTTTTCCAGCTTCGTCTTGTACTTGACTAGGTACGGACTCCATCCTGGGGCTGCATACTCCAGAATTGGCCTTACATATGTGGTATACAAGGTTCTGAAGGATTCCTTACACAGGTTTCTGAAAGCAGTTCTGATGTTAGCCAGCCTCGCATAGGCCGCTGATGTTATTCTTTTGATGTGGGCTTCAGGAGACAGGTTTGGCGTGATATCAACTCCCAGATCTTTCACTCTGTCCGTTTCGTGAAGGACTTCATCTCCCATTCGGTGTCCAGTGACTGGCCTCTTAGTTCCTCCTCCTAGTTTCATTACCTTACATTTACTTGGGTTGAAATTTAGTAGCAATTTGTCGGACCATTTCTTCAGTTTGTCTAGGTTATCTTGTAGCCTCATACTATCCTCCTCTGTCCTGATCCGCCTCATAATTTTCGCGTCATCAGCAAACATCGAGAGGAACGAGTCAATTCCTTCTGGAAGATCATTTACGTATATCAGAAACAGTATAGGTCCAAGGACTGATCCCTGTGGGACTCCACTGGTGACTCCCCGCCACTCCGAGACCTCACCTCTCACGGTGACTCGCTGTGTCCTGTTGCTTAGGTACTCTCTTATCCAGTGACGTACCTTCCCTTTCACTTCTGCCTGCATCTCCAGTTTGTGCACTAGTCTCTTCCCGCCAACACACACCGAAACTACGACGTTGGTACAACGTTCGAACAAGTTTTAATACCTCCTAACCAGTTATAACAACCAATATAGCAAGTTGTAACAACGTTCTAATACGTCATAAACACGTTAAGCCAAGATGTAACAACTTTATTACAAGTTGTAACAAGCGGAAAATAGAGACAGTTACGGTTTGTGTTTCCAGGGTTATTTGGTACTGTGTCAAAAGCTTTCTGGCAGTCCAGAAATATGCAGTCTGCTCAGCCCTCTCTCTCTTGCCTGATTTTTGTTGCCTGGTCATAGAACTCAATTAACCCTGTTAGGCATGATTTGCCATCTCTGAACCCATGTTGATGTTGTGTTACAAAGTTCTTTTGCTCCAGATGTTCCACTAGCTTTTTTCGCACAATCTTTTCCATTATTCTGCATGGAATGCAAGTTAGGGACACTGGCCTGTAGTTCAGTGCCTCCTGCCTATCACCCTTCTTGTATATTGGGACTACATTGGCCGGCTACCAAATTTTTGGCAGTTCGCCATTTACCAGTGACTTGTTGTACACTATGGAGAGTGGTAGGCACAGAGCCTCTGCTCCTTCCTTAAGAATCCATGGTGAGATTCCATCCGGGCCTATAGCCTTTGTCACGTCCAAATCTAGCAGATGCTTCCTCACCTCCCCACTAGTAATCTCAAACTCCTCTAGTGGTGTCTGGGTTGGTGTTCTCTCCCTTATCTCTGGGACTTCTCCTTGCTCTGAGGTGAAGACTTCCTGGAATTTCTTATTGAGTTCCTCGCACATTTCCTTGTCGTTTGTAGTGAATCTTTCTGCCCCTATCCTCAGTTTCATTACCTGTTCCTTCACTGTTGTTTTCCTCCTGATGTGGCTATGCAGCAGTTTGGGTTGAGTCTTTGGCTTGCTCGCTATGTCATTTTCATATTGCCTCTCTACCTCTCTTCACACCCTGACGTATTCATTCCTGGCGCTCTGGTAACTTTCTCTGCTCTCTAGTGTTCTGTTTTTTCTATAGTTTCTCCATGCCCTTTTACTTAGCTGCTTTGCTAGCTTGCCACTCTGATTAAACCAAGGGTTTCTCATTTCCATTTCATTTTTTTCTTTTAGACTGGGACGTACTTGTCTGCTGCGTCCTTACACTTCTGTGTGATGTAGTCCATCATGTCTTGAACTGTCTTTCCCCTGAACTCTGTTTCCCAAGCTATTTCAGTTAGGAATTTTCTCATCTCCTCATAGTTTCCCTTCCAGAATGCCGACCTCTTGTTTTCTGGTCCCTTCCTTGAGTACATTAACCCTTCTTCGGCCAGATATTCAAACAACAGTACACTGTGATTACTCATACCCACGGGGGCTTCAAGACCGATTTCCCTTATGTCTGAATTGTTCAGAGTGAATACTAGGTCGAGTCTTGCTGGTTCATCATTGCCTCTCATTCTCGTGGGACCCTTGACATGCTGACTTAAAAAGTTTCTAGTCGTCACCTCTAGCAGTATCGCTCTCCATGTTTCCTCACCTACATGTGGTTCTCTGTTTTCCCAGTCTATCCTTCCATAATTAAAGTCCGCCAAGATGAGCAGATGGGATCGGTTTTTACAGGCAGCAGTGGCTGCTCTCTCAATGATAATGTTACCTGCCATGTTGTTTCTGTCATACTCTGCCTGGGTCTTTCATTTGGTGATGGGTTATATATATCACTGCTACTACTACTCTTGGTCCTCCCATCGTCATAGTGCCTGTGATGAAGTCTCTGAACCCTTCACAGTCCGGAACAACCATCTCCTCGAAACTCCATTCCTTTCTCATCAGTAGAGCCACTCCGCCTCCTCCCCTTCCTTCCCTCTCTTTCCTTATTACAGTGTAGTCCTGGGGGAAACACCACATTCGTTACGATTCCTGAGAGTTTTGTGTCTATGAGTCCAATTACATCTGGGTTTATTTCTTGTGTTCTTTCCCTAAGTTCACTGGCCTTGTTTGTAATCCCATCTATGTTCATGTACATGACCTTGAAGCTGACTCTCTTCTGTCCATTCTCAGTTTCTGTTGTTTCCACTGGAGTTGGGGGCAAGGGATGTCTGCGATGGGTGAGCCTAGGATGGGGGACCTGGGGGTTCTGGGGTGTGAGAGGGCTGGAAGGGTCTGGAACAGGGGGGCTAGGGGTGGCTGTCGTGAAGCGGCTGAGGGGGTCCGGGGTTGGGGATTAGTTGGGTCATGTGATGGGGGAGCTGGAGGGGCATGTGGTGGGAGGTCACGGGTTGGGGTATGCAGGGTAGACTGGGATGGGTTGACAGGCAGGTCAGGGGTTGGCAAGGGGAGGGGAGCCTGAGGAGAGGGGGTTTTGTAGGGAGGAGAACTTGGGATGGGGAAACTGGGAAGGGCACAGGCTGGAGAAACAGGGAAGGTCATGGGGTGCAGGAACAGTGAGGGTTTGGGGTAGGGGCTGGGGGAGAGAAAGGGCATGGGGGGAACATGGGAGAGTCTGGGGGAGAAAAAGGGCATGGGGGGAACATGGGAGGGTCTGGAATCGGGGAACATGGGGGGCATGATCTGAAGGGGGAACTTTACTGTCTGGGGAGGTGCAGGTGATTGGTGTGGGATGGCTGAGGGGTTGGTTGGTGGGAGACTTCTGTTACAGTCCTCCCTGGGGATGTTGGTCTGCTGGTGGGGGGATTCCCACTCCCTTCTGAGGTTCCTGGAGACACTGAGCTGAGTCCTGTGGCTCCCATATCCCCACCCCTTTCACTGCATCTCCTCCTTGTTTCTGCAGCCTTCCTTCTCTCCTCCCTTGTCATGTCCCTTTGCAGAAAGACGTCCTCGTATCCCCCTAACCTCACAAGTCTTGTTTGGATAGGATCTTGTTTGGATTCTACGTGGATAGGATTTTCTCCCTTGTTGCCTCGTTCATGAGCACTACCTTTATCAATCGTTTCCTTTCCCTCTTGTAGATGCCCAGCCTGAAAACCTTCTCTATGTTTCCATCTACCTCCTCCATATCCAGTCCCTCCAAGATCTCTGTCATGGTTGCTCGGTCCCTCCTTCTCCACTCCTCCCGATTGGATCCCTCTGGTTCCTGTACTCCTACAACTATAACTGTTCGTTTCCTTTCCAGCATTTGTTCAGAGTATTTTGCAGCTTCCTGTGAGGTAGCTGCTTTCATAGCTGCTGCCTCTAGAGCGGCCTTGGCACTTGGGCTGTTCTGCAGTATTTCTGCAAAAGAGAGTCCCCCTGGAAGGAGCCTTCTATCAGCTTCGTCCCCTGTTTCCAGGAGGTTGCATACCCTGTGCTGGTTTGAATTCTGATTTTCCCTGAGTCTCTTTATCTCCTCTCTGGCTTCCTCTAACTCACTCCTTTGGTTCTGTATGAATGTTAACATTTCCTGCAGGTCTCTGCCGGATCCCCCTAATGTCTGGTTGAGCCATTCAAAGGTAGTATCCACCATTCTCCCCCTGTCCCTGTGTTTGGTGATGTCCCTCCACCATTTTCCCTGGCTGAGGGAAAAAAAACGTCCTGACTTTTTCTTGTGCGTGTGTTTGTCTTTATGAGTGTGTGTTTGTTGTATGTCTACTCACCTAGTTGTACTCACCTAGTTGTGTTTGCGGGGGTTGAGCTCTGGCTCTTTGGTCCCGCCTCTCAACCGTCAATCAACAGGTGTACAGATTCCTGAGCCTATCGGGCTCTGTCATATCTACATTTGAAACTGTGTATGGAGTCAGCCTCCACCACATCACTGCCTAGTGCATTCCATTTGTCAACCACTCTGACACTAAAAATGTTCTTTCTAATATCTCTGTGGCTCATTTGGGCACTCAGTTTCCACCTGTGTCCCCTTGTGCGTGTTCCCCTTGTGTTAAATAGCCTGTCTTTATCTACCCTATCAATTCCCTTCAGAATCTTGAATGTGGTGATCATGTCCCCCCTAACTCTTCTGTCTTCCAGCGAAGTGAGGTTTAATTCCCGTAGTCTCTCCTCGTAGCTCATACCTCTCAGCTCGGGTACTAGTCTGGTGTCAAACCTTTGAACCTTTTCCAGTTTAGTCTTATCCTTGACTAGATATGGACTCCATGCTGGGGCTGCATACTCCAGGATTGGCCTAACATATGTGGTATACAAAGTTCTGAATGATTCTTCACACAAGTTTCTGAATGCCGTTCGTATGTTGGCCAGCCTGGCATATGCCGCTGATGTTATCCGCTTGATATGTGCTGCAGGAGACAGGTCTGGCGTGATATCAACCCCCAAGTCTTTTTCCTTCTCTGACTCCTGAAGAATTTCCTCTCCCAGATGATACCTTGTATCTGGCCTCCTGCTCCCTACACCTATCTTCGTTACATTACATTTGGTTGGGTTAAACTCTAACAACCATTTGTTCGACCATTCCTTCAGCTTGTCTAGGTCTTCTTGAAGCCTCAAACAGTCCTCTTCTGTTTTAATCCTTCTCATAATTTTAGCATCGTCCGCAAACATTGAGAGAAATGAATCGATACCCTCCGGGAGATCATTTGCATATATCAGAAACAAGATAGGACCGAGTACAGAGCCCTGTGGGACTCCACTGGTGACTTCACGCCAATCGGAGGTCTCACCCCTCACCGTAACTCTCTGCTTCCTATTGCTTAGATACTCCCTTATCCACTGGAGCACCTTACCAGCTACACCTGCCTGTCTCTCCAGCTTATGTACCAGCCTTTTATGCGGTACTGTGTCAAAGGCTTTCCGACAATCCAAGAAAATGCAGTCCGCCCAGCCCTCTCTTTCTTGCTTAATCTTTGTCACCTGATCGTAGAATTCTATCAAGCATGTAAGGCAAGATTTACCCTCCCTGAACCCATGTTGGCGATTTGTCACGCAGTCCCTTCTCTCCAGATGCGTTACCAGGTTTTTTCTCACGATCTTCTCCATCACCTTGCATGGTATACAAGTCAAGGACACTGGCCTGTAGTTCAGTGCATCTTGCCTGTCGCCCTTTTTGTATATTGGGACCACATTCGCCGTCTTCTATATTTCTGGTAGGTCTCCCGTCTCCAGTGACTTACTATACACTATGGAGAGTGGCAAGCAAAGTGCCTCTGCACACTCTTTCAGTACCCATGGTGAGATCCCATCTGGACCAACAGCCTTTGTAACATCCAGATCCAGCAGGTGTCTCTTGACCTCCTCTCTCGTAATTTCGAACTCTTCCAAGGCCGCCTGGTTTACCTCCCTTTCTCCTAGCATAGTGACCTCACCTTGTTCTATTGTAAAGACCTCCTGGAACCTCTTGTTGAGTTCTTCACACACCTCTCTGTCATTCTCTGTATACCTGTCCTCGCCTGTTCGAAGTTTCAATACCTGTTCTTTCACTGTTGTTTCCCTTCTGATGTGACTGTGGAGTAACTTTGGTTCGGTCTTGGCTTTGCTTGCTATATCATTTTCGAAACTTTTCTCTGCTTCTCTTCTCACCCTGACGTACTCATTCCTGGTTCTCTGGTATCTCTCTCTGCTTTCTTGTGTTCTGTTATTCCGGAAGTTCCACCACGCCCTTTTGTTCAGTTTCTTCGCTTCCATACATGCCCTATTATACCATGGATTCTTCTGTTGCTTCTCGGACTTTTCCCTTTGGGCCGGGATGAACCTGTTTACTGCCTCCTGACACTTTTGGGTAACATAGTCCATCATACCCTGTACAGACTTATCTCTGAGGTCTGTGTCTCAAGGTATTTCACTTAGGAAACTTCTCATCTGTTCATAATTCCCCTTTCGGTATGCCAGCCTTTTGATTCCTATTTTTTTTGGGGGGAGATAATTCCTAGCTCTACCAGGTACTCAAAGTTCAATACACTGTGGTCACTCATTCCCAAGGGCGCTTCCATCTTAACTTTCCTTATATCCCACTCATTTAGGGTAAATATCAAATCAAGCATTGCTGGTTCATCTTCTCCTCTCATTCTTGTTGGTTCTTTGATGTGCTGGCTTAGAAATTTCTTGTTGCCACGTCCAGCAGCTTAGCTCTCCATGTTTCTGGTCCTCCATGTGGGTCTCTGTTCTTCCAATCTATCTTCCCATGGTTGAAGTCTCCCATAATTAGTAGTCCAGATCCATTCCTGCTAGCAACAGAAGCTGCTCTTTCTATTATGTTAATGGTGGCCATGTTGTTTCTATCATATTCCTGTCTAGGTCTTCTGTCATTTGGTGGTGGATTATATATGACTACGACTATAATTTTTTTCCCTCCATTTGTTACAGTACCTGCTATGTAGTCACTGAAACCTTCACAGCCCTGAATATCCATCTCCTCAAAATCCCAGCCTTTTCTTACCAGCAGAGCTACACCACCCCCACCTCTTCCTTCCCTCTCTTTCCTCATAACATAATAGTCCTGTGGGAACACTGCATTTGTTATCGTTTTCGTGATCTTTGATTCTGTGAGGGCTATTATGTCTGGGTTTTCCTCTAGTACCAGTTCTCCAAGCTCATTTGCTTTATTTGTAATTCCATCTATGTTAGTGTACATCGCTTTGAGGCTCACTTTCTTCTGTCCCTTCTCAAACTGTGTGTGTGTCTGTGTCTGTGTCTTCTGTGTTTTTTTGTGCGTGTGCGTGCAAGTGCGTGCATGCGTGTTTGCTTGTGTGTGTGTGTTTGTAAGGGAGGGGACGCCTGGGAAACTGGGGGGGGGGGGTTGGAGGGAGCGGAGATGTCACTTCAGGTCAGGTGGTCAGATAGTGGGAGGGAGTCTCGCTGTGTAAGAGGGGTTTGGGTGTAAGGGGGTGGGGGGGGGGAATCTGGTATGCTACAGAGGCAGTGTGAAAAGGGTAGGGGGGTGATGTATGTGTGTGTGTGTATTTCTGGTCAGTTGTAGGGGGGAAGTGGGAGTTGGGGGGGGGAATATTTTGGTAGAGTGAGTTGGGGAGCGTGCGTGCGTGCATGCGCGTGTGCGTGCGGAGTAAGTGTATGGGGAGGTTAGGGGGAGAGATATTGGGAGAAAAGGGGGAGAGGCACAGAGGAGAATTATTTGTGTATGCTTAGGGGGAAGGAGGGGGAGGAGGAGGAGGGTGATAGATAGGAGGTATGGTCAGTTGTCCAACAGTTGTCAACTAAGTGTCAAATGCCGTTATCTAGCCGGTTCCCATGCATAGGGGTGGGGGGGGGGAGGGATTTGGGAAAGTTGGGGGGTGAGAAAGAGGGGGATGGTGGGGGCGGGTTATCCTGTGACTGGAGTGATGTTTCACATAAGTAAAAACGTTTCGTATTTTGATTTACTCCATCCCTTTACTGTGTGTGTGTTTGCTTGTGTATGTGTTTGTTTGTGTATGTGTTTGCTTGAGCGTGTGCGTGTCACGAGGGTCCCCAATGTGTTACACTTCTACCCAGAATGAGCCACTTTGAGAGTCAAAATATATATGATAAACTGAACAAGATTTCTCTTATGATTGACCTTACTATACATCAGTTAACTCACAGAAGCAGGCAGTACTCACCGGCCAAAATCATCCCGCTCACACAACCAGGTGAGTTTATAATGATGTCCTTATGTCGAGGTCATCGGTGGATTCGTCGTCTTTCCACCTGGTTTGGAGCTGGTGCAGCCCGTGTTGGTGCAGAGGTTGTTGGGCGGGCCGGGAAGGTCAGCCCATGTTGGTGCAGAGGTTGTTGGGCGGGACGGGAAGGTCAGCCCATGTTGGAGCAGAGGTTGTTGGGCGGGACGGGAAGGTCAGTCAGTATTGGTGCAGAGGTTGTGGCCGGGGAGGAAAGGTCAGCCCGTGTTGGTGCAGAGATTGTTGGACGGGCCGGGAAGTTCGGCTCGTGTTGGTGCAGAGGTTGTAGGGCGGGCCAGGAAATTCAGATGGTGTTGGTGGAGAGGTTGATGGACGGGCCGGGAAGGTCAGCCCTTGTTGGTGGAGAGGTTGCTAGACGGGCCGGGAAGGTCAGCCCGTGTTGGTGCAGAGGTTGTTGGGCGGGCCGGGAAGGTCAGCACGTGCTGGTGCAAGGGTTGTTGAACGGGCCGTGAAGGTCAGGCTGTGTTGGTGCAGAGGTTGCTGGACGGGCCGGGAAGGTCAGCCCCTCTTGGTGGAGAGGTTGCTGGACGGGCCGGGAAGGTCAGCCCCTCTTGGTGGAGAGGTTGCTGGACGGGCCGGGAAGGTCAGCCCGTGTTGGTGCAGAGGTTGGTATGCGGGCCGGGAAGGTCAGTCCGTTTTGGTGCAGAGGATGTTGGATGGGCAGGGAAGGTCGGCACGTGCTAGTGCAGAGATTGTTGGACGTGCCTTGAAGGTCAGCCTGTGTGGGTGCAAAGGTTGTTGGACGGGCCGGGAAGGTCAGCACAAGCCAGTGCAGAGGTTGTTAGACGGCCGGGAAGGTCAGCACTTGCTGGTGCTGAGGTTGTAGGATGAGCCGGGAAGGTCAGCCCGTGTTGGTGCAGAGGTTGTTGGACGGGCCGGGAAGGTCAGCCTGTGTTGGTGCTGAGGTTGTTGGACGGGCCGGGAAGTTCAGCCCCTGTTGGTGCAGAGGTTGTAGGATGAGCCGGGAAGGTCAGTCCGTGTTGTTGCAGAGGTTGTTGACCGGGCCGGGAAGGTCAGCCCATGTTGGTGCAGAGGTTGTTGATCGGGCCGGGAAGGTCAGCCCATGTTGGTGCAGAGGTTGTTGATCGGGCCGGGAAGGTCAGCCCGTGTTGGTTCAAAGGTTTTTGGGTGGCCAGGAATGTCAGTCCGTGTTGGTGCAGAAGTTGTTGAGCGGGCCGGGAAGGTCAGCCCGTGCTGGTGCAGGGGTTGTTGGGTGAGCCGGGAAGGTCAGCCAGTTTTGGTGCAGAGGTTGTTAGGTGGGCCGGGAAGGTCAGCCCATATTGGTGCTGAGGTTGTTGGACGGGTCGGGAAGGTCAGCCCGTGTTGGGGCTGAGGTTTTTGGACGGGTCGGGAAGGTCAGCCCGTAGTGGTGCAGAGGTTTTTGGGTGAGCCAGGAAGGTCAGCTGGTGTTTGTCCAGAGATTGTTGGACGGGTCGGGAAGGTCAGCCCGTGTTGGTGCTGAGGTTGTTGGACGGGTCGGGAAGGTCAGCCCGTGTTGGTGCTGAGGTTTTTGGACGGGCCGGGAAGGTCAGCCCGTGGTGGTGCAGAGGTTGTGGGGTAAGCAGGAAAGGTCAGCCCGTGTTGGTGCAGAGGTTGTTGAGTGAGCCGGGAAGGTCAGCCAGTTTTGGTGCAGAGGTTGTTAGGTGGGCCGGGAAGATCAGCTGGTGTTGGTGCAGAGGTTGTTAGATGGGCCGGAAGGTCAGCCCGTGTTGATGCTAAGGTTTTTGGATGGGCTGGGAAGGTCAGCCCATATTGGTGCAGCGTTTTTTTTTTTTTCTTTGCAGGGATATTCCTGCGCGGGCCCTAAGCCTCTGGCCTACTAAGTGTTGCTTGTTTCTGTTTTAATTGGGCGGAGTGTGAGTATTTATTACTCGTATGGTCGCTTCAGAAGGATTTTGCCATATGTGTTTAACAACTTCTTCTGCTCTTTTGAATCTAAGTTGAAATCTTAATGGGTTTGTAACTGTGCACTGTGTTAGATAATGTTTCAGTGGTCTGTCGGGCATTTCGCCACAGTGCTGACATTTCCTCTCATCTTCCGGAACCTGTAAGCCTATTTCCAATGCACATGGGTATCCAAGCCTGATGCGATGTAAGTGCACTTCTGTTGCTCTACTGCTCCCTTTCATCAAACTAAGTGGTTCGTAGTTGGTTGAATTCTTGTACCAACCTGCAAATCCTGATGTTGGAACTGCTGTGTTGTGGTCACTGTACATCTTCTGCATTGTTCTGTTTCTAATTACTTTCTTAATCTGTGATAGACTCTGTGGTATGTAAATGTCTACATTTCTTCTCTTAGTTGCAAGTTTTGCAGCTTCGTCTGCAATGTCATTTCCTATTATTCCCACATGACTTGGCACCCAGTTGATAAGTACCCGTCGGCCTTGTCGTTTGAGTGTTTGCATTAATAATATGACATTTGTGATCAGATGTATGTTATCACATATGTGTTCTTGTTGCAAGGTTTCAATAGCGGTTCTCGAATCTGTATGTATGATAACATGTTGTCGGTGTTGAGCAAGAGCATGTTCCAAAGCCTTTTGAATGGTTAGCTTCTCTGTTTGTAAAGTCGAACACCAATTTGAGAGCCTCCAACTATTGGTGCAGCGGTTGTTGGGCGGGCTGGGAAGTTCAGCTGGTGTTGGTGCAGAGGTTGTTAGACGGGCCGGGAAGGTCAGCCCGCATTGGTTCAGAGGTTGTTGGACGGGCCGGGAAGGTCAGCTCGCATTGGTTCAGAGGTTGTTGGGAGGGCCGGGAAGGTCAGCCCGTGTTGGTGGAGAGGTTGCTGGACGGGCCGGGAAGGTCAGCATGCATTGGTTCAGAGGTTGTTGGGCGGGCCGGGAAGGTCAGCCCGTGTTAGTGCAGAGGTTGTTGGGCGGGCCGGGAAGGTCAGCTCGCATTGGTTCAGAGGTTGTTGGGAGGGCCGGGAAGGTCAGCCCGTGTTGGTGGAGAGGTTGCTGGACGGGCCGGGAAGGTCAGCATGCATTGGTTCAGAGGTTGTTGGGCGGGCCGGGAAGGTCAGCCCGTGTTGGTGCAGAGGTTGTTGGGCGGGCCGGGAAGGTCAGCACTTGCTGGTGCAGAGGTTGTTGAATGGGCCGGGAAGGTCACCCCGTGTTGGTGCAAAGGTTGTTGGACCGGCTGGTAAGGTCAGCTCGTGTTGGTGCAGAGGTTGTTGGACGGACCGGGAAGGTCAGCCCGTGTTGGTGCACAGGTTGTTGAACGGGCCGGGAAGGTCAGTCCGTGTTGGTGCAGACATTATTAAGTGATCCGGGAAGGTCAGCCCGTGCTGGTGCAGAGGTTGTTGGACGGGCCGGGAAGGTCATCCCGTGTTGGTGCAGAGGTTGTTGGATGGGCCGCGAAGATCAGCCCGTGTTGGTGCAGTGGTTGTTGGGCGGGCCGCGAAGGTCAGCCCGTGTTGGTGCAGAGGTTGTTGGGTGAGCCGGGAAGGTCATCTGGTGTTGGTGCAGAGGTTGCTGGGCGGGCCGTGAAGGTCAGCTCGCCTCACACTCAATCTGTCTTGAGTGTGAATATAAATATAAAATATATAATATAATATAAAGAATATAAATATAATTTATTTACAGCTATAATTTCAAGAAAATATATATTTTTTTAATTAATTAAAGAATTCATGTCATGAAATTTCCCAACCCGTTCTCGCAAATTCGTAAAGTCAATATTAACTTATTAACTACGTGCATAGGTGATATACTAAACATAATAGATACCCTTAAAAAGATTCATAGAAAACACCGACCTTACCTAACCTTGTTAGTATCTTAAGATAAGCATCTTATTGCTTCGTAATTACAATTATTACTTATCCTATACCTATTATTGGTTAGGTAATAATTGTAATTACGAAGCAATAAGATGCTTATCTTAAGATACTAACAAGGTTAGGTAAGGTCGGTGTTTTCTATGAATCTTTTTAAGGGTATCTATTATGTTAAGTATGTCACCTGTGCACATATTTAATAAGTCAATATTGACTTATTAAATTTGCGAGAACGGGTTGCATTTCCAGACTAGATGTCTTTTTAAATACGTGTTGTCCCCTCACCTTCCCGTGGCCTATATTGTCCCCTCACCTTTCCGTGGCCTATATTGTCCCCTCACCTGTCCGTGGCCTATATTGTCCCCTCACCTTCCCGTGGCCTATATTGTCCCCTCACCTGTCCGTGGCCTATATTGTCCCCTCACCTGTCCGTGGCCTATATTGTCCCCTCACCTTCCCGTGGCCTATATTGTCCCCTCACCTTCCCGTGGCCTATATTGTCCCCTCACCTGTCCGTGGCCTATATTGTCCCCTCACCTGTCCGTGGCCTATATTGTCCCCTCACCTTCCCGTGGCCTATATTGTCCCCTCACCTGTCCGTGGCCTATATTGTCCCCTCACCTTCCCGTGGCCTATATTGTCCCCTCACCTTCCCGTGGCCTATATTCTCCCCTCACCTTCCCGTGGCCTATATTGTCCCCTCACCTGTCCGTGGCCTATATTGTCCCCTCACCTGTCCGTGGCCTATATTGTCCCCTCCGCCTACGTCCCTCCCACGGAGTAGAGACGCTCTCCCCACCTTTAGCCAGAGCCTGTATAGTAGGGTAAAGTGTTCCTTCCTTAGCCAGAGCCTGTATAGTAGGGTAAAGTGTTCCTTCCTTAGCCAGAGCCTGTATAGTAGGGTAAAGTGTTCCTTCCTTAGCCACAGCCTGTATAGTAGGGTAAAGTGTTCCTTCCTTAGCCAGAGCCTGTATAGTAGGGTAAAGTGTTCCTTCCTTAGCCACAGCCTGTATAGTAGGGTAAAGTGTTCCTTCCTTAGCCAGAGCCTGTATAGTAGGGTAAAGTGTTCCTTCCTTAGCCAGAGCCTGTATAGTAGGGTAAAGTGTTCCTTCCTTAGCCACAGCCTGTATAGTAGGGTAAAGTGTTCCTTCCTTAGCCAGAGCCTGTATAGTAGGGTAAAGTGTTCCTTCCTTAGCCACAGCCTGTATAGTAGGGTAAAGTGTTCCTTCCTTAGCCAGAGCCTGTATAGTAGGGTAAAGTGTTCCTTCCTTAGCCAGAGCCTGTATAGTAGGGTAAAGTGTTCCTTCCTTAGCCAGAGCCTGTATAGTAGGGTAAAGTGTTCCTTCCTTAGCCACAGCCTGTATAGTAGGGTAAAGTGTTCCTTCCTTAGCCACAGCCTGTATAGTAGGGTAAAGTGTTCCTTCCTTAGCCAGAGCCTGTATAGTAGGGTAAAGTGTTCCTTCCTTAGCCAGAGCCTGTATAGTAGGGTAAAGTGTTCCTTCCTTAGCCAGAGCCTGTATAGTAGGGTAAAGTGTTCCTTCCTTAGCCAGAGCCTGTATAGTAGGGTAAAGTGTTCCTTCCTTAGCCACAGCCTGTATAGTAGGGTAAAGTGTTCCTTCCTTAGCCACAGCCTGTATAGTAGGGTAAAGTGTTCCTTCCTTAGCCACAGCCTGTATAGTAGGGTAAAGTGTTCCTTCCTTAGCCAGAGCCTGTATAGTAGGGTAAAGTGTTCCTTCCTTAGCCACAGCCTGTATAGTAGGGTAAAGTGTTCCTTCCTTAGCCAGAGCCTGTATAGTAGGGTAAAGTGTTCCTTCCTTAGCCACAGCCTGTATAGTAGGGTAAAGTGTTCCTTCCTTAGCCAGAGCCTGTATAGTAGGGTAAAGTGTTCCTTCCTTAGCCAGAGCCTGTATAGTAGGGTAAAGTGTTCCTTCCTTAGCCACAGCCTGTATAGTAGGGTAAAGTGTTCCTTCCTTAGCCAGAGCCTGTATAGTAGGGTAAAGTGTTCCTTCCTTAGCCAGAGCCTGTATAGTAGGGTAAAGTGTTCCTTCCTTAGCCAGAGGCTGTATAGTAGGGTAAAGTGTTCCTTCCTTAGCCACAGCCTGTATAGTAGGGTAAAGTGTTCCTTCCTTAGCCACAGCCTGTATTATAGGGTAAAGTGTTCCTTCCTTAGCCAGAGGCTGTATAGTAGGATAAAGTGTTCCTTCCTTAGCCAGAGCCTCTATTGTAGGGTAAAGTGTTCCTTCCTTAGCCACAGCCTCTATAAAAGAGTAAAGTGTTCCTTTCTTAGCCACAGCCTGTATAGTAGGGTAAAGTGTTCCTTCCTTAGCCAGAGCCTTTATAGTAGGGTAAAGTGTTCCTTCCCTAGCCAGAGCCTCTATAGTAGGGTAAAGTGTTCCTTCCCTAGGCAGAGCCTCTATAAAAGAGTAAAGTGTTCCTTTCTTAGCCAGAGCCTGTATACTAGGGTAAAGTCTTTCTTCCTTAACCGTAGCCATTAGGGTAATGTATTCCTTCCCTAGCGAGAGCCTGTAGACGAGGGTAAAGTTTTCCTTCCTTGTCCCGTACTTGTATAATAGGGTAAAGATTTCCTACCTTAGCCAGGGCCTGTAATGTAGGGTAAAGCGTTCCTTCCCTAGTCTCCTAAGGAAGGAAGGGGCGCCTAACAGCTGCGTGGACAGCGATTCCGATTCATAGTCCTGAGGTTCCGCGTTCGATCCCCCGGTGAAGGCGGAGACAAATGGGCAAAATTTTTCTTTCACCCTGATGCCCTTGTTACCTATCAATAAATAGGTACCTGGGAGCCTGGGATTTAGACAGCTGCTACGGGCTGCTTCCTGTGTATATGTAACAAAAAGGAGGTTTAGTCGAGTACAGGGCCGCAGAGACGCTAAGCCCCGAAATCATCTCAAGATAACCTCAAGAAGATAGCAAGAGCCTGTATAGTAAGGGAAATTGTTCCATCCCTAGCCAGTGCCTGTTTATTATGGTAAACGTTTTTTCTATGGCCAGAACTTGTATAATTGGGGTATAGCGTTCCTTCCCTAGTAAGAGCCTGTGTAGGTAATTCCTTTTCTAGACAGAGCTTGTATAATAGGGTAAAGTTATCCTACCCAATCCAGAGCCTATATAGTAAAGTGTTCCTTCCCTAGCTAGAACCTGCATTATAGGGTTATCTGTTCCTTCCCTAGCGTGAGCCAGTATAATAGGGTAAAGTTTTCCTTCCCTACCAAAAGCCAGTATAGTAGGGTAAAGTGTTCCTTCCCTGGCCAGAGCCTTAATAGTAAGGTAAAGTGTTTCTTTCCTACTTAGAACCTGTATAGTAGGGTAATGTGTTCCTTCCCTAGCCAGAGCCTGTACAGTAAAGTGTTCCTTTCCTTGCTAGAGCATGTATAGTTGGGTAAAGTGTTCCTTCCCTAGCCAGAGTCTGTATAGTAGAGTAAAGCGTTCCTTACCTAGCCAGAGCCTGTATTGGAGGGTAAAGTGTTCCTTCCCTAGCCAATGCTTTTATACTAAGGTAAAGCGTTCCTTACCTAGCCAGAACCTGTATAGGCGGGTAAAGTGTTCTTTTTCTACAAAGAGTCTGTTTAGTAGGGTTATCTTGAGGTTATCTTGAGATGATTTCGGGGCTTTAGTGTCCCCGCGGCCCGGTCCTCGACCAGGCCTCCACCCCCAGGAAGCAGCCCGTGACAGCTGACTAACCCCCAGGTACCTATTTACTGCTAGGCAACAGGGGCATTCAGGGTGAAAGAAACTTTGCCCATTTGTTTCTGCCTCGTGCGGGAATCGAACCCGCGCCACAGAATTACGAGTCCTGCGCGCTATCCACCAGGCTACGAGGCCCCATAAAGGTAAAGGGTAAAGTGTTCCTTCCCTGCCCACAGCCTGTATTGTAGGTATAGCATTCCTTCCCTAGCTAATGATTGTATAGTACAGTTAATTGTTCTTTTCCTAGCCAGAGCCTGAATCAGAGTGTAAAGTATTCTTTCCCTATCCAATGCCTGTATAATAGGGTAGTGATACTACCTTAGGACCTACATTACAGGCCCTAGTCAGAGTCTGTAATGTAGGGTAGAGTTTTTCTACATTATCTATAGCTTCTATTGTAGAGTAAAGAGTTCCCTCGTTAGCGAGAACCTAAGTAGTAGGGTAAAGTGCTCCTTTCCAAGACAGAACCTCAATAGTAGGGTAAAGTGTTCCTTCCCTACCAAAAGCCAGTATAGTAGGGTAAAGTGCTCACTTCCAAGACAGAACCTCAATAGTAGGGTAAAGTGTTGCTTTCCTAGACAGAAACTCTTTTCTAGGGAAAAATGTTCCCTCCCTAGCCACACACTGTTTAGTTGGGTAAAACTTTCCTTCCTTAGCCAGAGCCTGTATAGTAGGATAAAGTGTTCCATCCCTAGGCAGAGCATGAATAGTAGGGTAGTGTGTTCCTACCCTAGCCAGAGCCTGTATGGTAGGGTAAAGCGTTCCGTTCCTAGCAAGAGCTTCTATAGTAGGGTAAAATGTTATTTCCCCTAGCCACAGCCTGTCAGGTAAAGTCTTCCTTCCCAATCCAAAACTTGCATAGTAGGGTTAAGTGTTCCTTTCCTAGCCAGAGCCTATGTAGTAGGTTGAGGTGTTCCTTCCTTCCCAGGGCCTATATAATAGGGTAAAGTAACTGCAGGGAAGTGTTCCTTCCCTGCAGTTACAGCCCCGCTGCTGTGCCAGGATAGTCCACTACGAGCTCACAATAGCCCGTGTTACTTGGAACATTTTGTTCCTAGAAGCTGAATCTTAAACAACATCAACATCCTTCCCTGGCCAGAGACTGTATAGTAGGGTAAAGAGTTCCTTTCCTAGACAGAGCCTGCATAGTAGTGTAAAGTGTTATTTCCCTAGCAAGAGCCTGTATAGGAGGGTAAAGTGTTGCTTTCCCTAGTAAGAGCTTGTATAGTAGGGTAAAGAGTTCCTACCTTAGCAAGAGTCTGTATTGTTGGGTAAAGCGTTCTTTCCCTAGCCAGAACCTGTTTTCTAGGGTAAAAGTATTCCATCCCTAGTTAGAGCCTGTATAGTAAGGTAACGCGATCCTTCTCTAGCCAGAGCCTGTATAGTTGGGTAAAGTGTTCCTTCCCTGGCAAGAGCCTGTATAGTAGGGTAAAGTGTTCCTTCCCTGGCCAGTGCCTGTATAGTAAGGTAAAGCGTTTTTTCTATAGCCAGAGCCTGTATTCCAGATTCCTTGATTTCCCTTTCAGTCATTCATATCATTGTGCACGGACCATTCTGGGACATTTAATGGGAAAAACCAGCTGTTTGATGAGCCATACCTGACGACACGTAACATTCGCTTGGCACTAAATATGCACAAGTGAGTTATGTCGGAAATATCGACACCGTTTACTAACTCCCAATACAATGTGCAGAAAATATTGCTGCTGATTTTGTTTTAATACAAATTAACATTCAATTACCTTAGTTACCTGTTAGGATATAGTAGAAAGCCTCACTCTTTAAAAATGTGAGAGTGCGTTGTTTATGTCTAGCTACACATAATATTGATCAAATAATATTAAATCCTGCTGTCTGATAACTGTATTTGACAAAAAACACTTTCCTATATTAAACTGAATAATTTACAACTAAATATAATAAATAACGTAACTCTTCCCGAAATAAAACAGAACAGATTTCTCGAAGCATCATTTGATCGGGGAGGGAGGAGGAACACCATTGTGATTAAGTACACTTCCCGTGAGGACACGCGATACACAATGCTCTCAATACTCGAGATTCACGAGTCAGCTTGCAGTCACTCTGCCACAGCGATCTCACCAATTACCTTATTTCCGGTTTGAACTAATTCTCTGTATTACCAGTATTAGTTGATTTCAACACGGTTATGGAGGCAGGACAGCATCCAAAAAATGGGTAAGCGTCCAATATTAGTTTTACCATAATGAGTGTCGTCATATGTTATAAGGATGTTTTTGCATTTTTTACGGTGTAATAATCCGGCAGGTAATGTGTGACCACTTGAAACAATATCAATAAATTACTTGGTACCGCGAGGCACTCTTCGACGCCATTATAGACTGGTGTACAAGATATTCAGCCTACGTGACGGATGTGTCTATTGTTCAGGTGCCAGACGACCTTCTACAAAACAGTCAAGGTGTTCCACAATTTTTTAACACTAACCATTTTGTAGATTAACCATTACAAATGAATTTGAGTCAATCGATTAGGCTATATTAAAATAAATAAATCACAAAAATCAGTTTTCCCAACAAGTTAGGCGAGTGGCGTGGCATCCTGGGGAGGCTGAGCCTAAGGGGACCTCGAAGTGACTAGCTGGCTTCCTGTCCCCAACAACAGGGTGCAAAGCCTCATCACTGACACCTCTGAAGGCAGTGAAAGATTTAAGAACATTATGCCAAAATTCTGTAGCACCCTATACTACAGAATACAGAAACTTTAATTTCAATATATAATATTGCAGGATTTCATCTAATTACATGTTCGTCTTGAGCTTTTTGGCAGATCACTATTAATAAGTTAAAATACTTTACGAACAAATCACCATATTCTTAATTTTAGGAAAATAGTTCTTCGGCGAAACAGTTCTCATATCAGCTATGAGTATTGCATTTTGGTTTACGTTAACTTGTTTGTAACGCGAATCTCCAGAAATTTTCGTCGTTCTTCAAATAATTAACCCGAAAAAGATTGTCATAATGCACTTTTCATGTGAACCCATTAATACAATGATAACCCGGAGAAACAATTACGGACACTGTTATTGAGAAAGTCTCGTGCGTGTTTCAAATAATTAACTCCGTTAGAATCCCTTCTCATCTCTCTAGGATTGCACACATCCATTGTTCTCATGTCCTCTCAAAGTAAATTGTCACAAGTCGCTGACAACGTGAAAGCTCTTTAAAAAAGTCAATTATACTAATTATAAACATTTTCTTGATCACAGTTTTCTGTTTTACAGAGACCGTTGCTGAGTCCTCAAGAGAACCATCCAAAACTGGCCAGGACCAGAACAGCCGTTAAGAACTCCAACTTCAATACCTACTGTACTCAGCGGAATATAGAAAATTCAGGCATTCTGCCTTTCCTATTTCTTCGTACTCAAATCCATATGATATTCATTGTGGTAAGCTGATAAGCGTTGTCTTCATTGTGTGAAAGTGGTGAAGGCGAGACAATACCGTCCTATTTAAAGGAACATAAATCACTCAACAAAATTTGTTCATAATTTAATGATTTGTTCATAAATCACTCAAACTCCATGAGATGCATGTAGCATATGTGAAGGTGACCGCCCAGGCTCCTTATTGGCTGTGCCTCATGGCAGTGTTCCCTCTCAAGGTGATGGTCTGTGCCTCATGGACCACTCAAGGTGATGGTCTGTGACTCAATGACCACTCAAGGTGATGGTGTATGCCTCATGGACCACTCAAGGTGATGGTCTGTGCCTCATGGACCACTCAAGGTGATGGTCTGTGCCTCATGGACCACTGAAGGTGATGGTCTGTGCCTCAATGACCACTCAAGGTGATGGTCTGTGCCTCAATGACCACTCAAGGTGATGGTGTATGCCTCATGGACCACTCAAGGTGATGGTCTGTGCCTCATGGACCACTCAAGGTGATGGTCTGTGACTCGTTGACCACTCAAGGTGATGGTGTATGCCTCATGGACCACTCAAGGTGATGGTCTGTGCCTCATGGACCACTCAAGGTGATGGTCTGTGACTCGTTGACCACT
This sequence comes from Procambarus clarkii, assembly GCF_040958095.1. Classification (NCBI taxonomy): domain Eukaryota; kingdom Metazoa; phylum Arthropoda; class Malacostraca; order Decapoda; family Cambaridae; genus Procambarus; species Procambarus clarkii. The sequence goes on along the minus strand of NC_091230.1, from coordinate 9,990,810 downwards.
CAAGGTGATGGTGTATGCCTCATGGACCACTCAAGGTGATGGTGTATGCCTCATGGACCACTCAAGGTGATGGTCTATGCCTCATGCGCCACTCAAGGTGATAGTCTGTGTCGCATGGACCACTCAGGGTGATGGTCTGTGCCGCATGGACCACTCAGGGTGATGGTCTCAGAGCCACAGTGTGGCAACCGTAATCCACCTCAACAGCGTAGTGAAACACAGGTAGAATGATAGAGCACAGAAAACATGCAAAGTTCACACACGTCTCATACACTGGCTGGCTGAAACTCGCACAAACAAGATGGAACATATTTCAGAAAGAGCAGTGACCATTTCCTCATTCTTGTTACCTTTTCCTCTTTTCACTCTCCTCTCTCCTTCCCTAGGTGGCGGTTTGCCAAGGCTGACTGGCCCCTCTTTACCCTCTGTACTTCTCTCTCTGACTTCTCCATTCCGCCTCTCCCTCGCTCCCTCCTTCGTTTTCATGACACCATCTATGACGCTACCCTCCGCTCTATTTCTCGCTCTACCTTTCGAGGCACGTGGAAGTGCGTTCCCTGGTGGAATGTGGACTGTGCTCGGCAGCGGACAGAGAGACACCGCCTCTGGAAGAGACACTGCCTCTGGCAGACGGCTGATTCTTCTCTTTTGTTTCGGAAGGCGAGTGCGGTGGCCCGTAGCACCATCCATATGGCTAAACGTGAGGGTTGTTGGAAGTCTTATGTTTCTACCATTACGTCCGAAACTCCTCTGCCGCAGATCTGGAAGCGTGTCTGCAAGATAGCGGATAAGTTCGTTCCCGATGTCTCGCCAGTCCTTCACCTCCATGGTACTCTTGTGGCGGACCCCGTGCAGGTTGCGGCAAAACTGGGTTCCCACTTTTCGTCTGTTAGCTTTGGTTCTCATCTTCCTTAGTCTTTTCTTCTTCGCAAGTCTGTTATTGAATCTCAACCCTTAGATTTCCGTACCCATCTCAGACTTCCCTATAATGATCCCTTCTCTCTGAACTTCAGTCTGCCCTGGCCCTCTGCAGTTCTACGGCAGCGAGCTCCGATGACATTCATTATGAGATGTTTCGCCATCTCCCTCCGTGCAGGTCTCAGTATTTACTGAGTTTGTATAACCGGGTCTGGAATTCGTTGTTAGTTCCTGAGGACTGGCTCGATGCTGTTGTTCTCCCTTTTCGGAAACCAGGGTCTCTCGTGACATCCACTCAGGACTTCCGCGCTGTTGCTCTCACGAATTGTCTGCAAACTCTTTCAACGTATGGTTAACGTTCGTCTGATATGGTTGTTAGAACACCATCACCACCTCTCCCCTTCTCAATTTGGTTTTCGCAAGTGCCACAGCACAAGGATGTCCTGGTGAATTTGGAGGTCTATATTCGTACTGCTTTTGCTGTGAAGCCCTTCATTGTTGCCGCCCTTTTTGACCTGAAAAAGGCTAACGACACCGCCTGGAGATATCATATTCACTCCCAACTTCGTTCTCTTATCCTTCGTGGCCCTCTCTTCTTCCAAAGCTTCCTCTCTCGTCGCTCCTTATGAGTGAGGCTTGGTGCCACACTCTCCCTCTGTCTCTTTTCGGCAATATGAAGGTGTGCCCCAAGGTAGTGTTCTGAGTACTACTCTTTTTCTGGTTGCCCTCAATGGTCTTCTTTCCTCTCTTCCTTCTGGCGTATTTTCCGCTCTCTATGTCGACGATCTTATCCTTTGTTGTCGGGGTGATGATTCGCCTCTCCTTCAATGGCGGCTTCAACTTGCGATTAATGCCATGTCTTCTTGGGCCACCGATCGTGAATTCAAGTTTTCTACGTCTAAGACTTGAGCTATGACTTATACTCAGAAGCATGTCGCTCTTCGTCCCTCTTTATCGCTTTATGATCATCCCCATGTGTACAGGGATTCCGCTAACCTTTTGGGCTTAATCTTTGACACTAGTTTGTGTTGGTCGGCCCATATCTCTTACCACCCGAGTTGAATGCTCTTAGGCCCTTAACCTCCTCAAGGTTTTGTCCCATACTTCTTGGTGGAGCGGATTGGCGCACGCTTCTCTCTTTACGTTCCTCACTAGTACTGTCTAATCTCGATTATGGTTGCCCTGCTTACTCATCTGCATCTCTTTCTACTCTCCGCCGTCTTGATGCTTTGCACCATACTGGGTTGCGCCTCAGTTCTGGTGCCTTTTGTTCGACTCCCGCCCTTAGCTTGTATGTTGACACTGGCTTCTTATCTCTCGGGGTCCACCGTGATCGCTATTGTCTTCTCTATCTTGCGCGGTCCTTGCAACATCCTTCCTCTCGCCTCTGTCGTGCTCTGACATTTACCCCTCCTATAATTCTTGTTCCTCTTCACCACCTCCCTCTTTCTGTCCAGTTATCTCGCTTGCAGGATTCTTTTTCGATTCGTATTACCGATGTTTCTCCTCGTATTGTTCCGTCCTTGCCCTCCGTGGAGGGTCTCTCTACCTAAATTTTGTACATCTCTTACCCACATCACTAAAGCTTTTACCTCTCCTACGGTTCTGTAACGCCTTTTCCTTGAACACTTTTCTTCACACTCCCACTCCATTTCCATCTTCACCGATGGGACTAAGTCTGCAGACGGTGTAAGCTACTTGGTTGTTTTTCCTGACCACACTTATATGTGTTGCCTACGTCCAGAGACTAGCATCGACACGGCAGAACTTTATGCTATTCTCTATGCTCTTCATCTCCTGCTTTCTCATTGCTAATCTTCCTTTGTGGTTGTCGTTGACTCTCGTAGTGCAATCATGGCTCTAAGGTCCTTTAATTTGGTCCATCCAGTGATCGTCGAGATTCAACATTGGCTCTTTCTTATTTCCAGTAAATTTAAGTCAGTTGAGTTTTGCTGGGTTCCCAGCCATATTGGTATCTCTTTAAATGAGCGAGCAGACGCTGCCGCTAGGGAAGATGTCCGCTCTTGTCCCATCTCCTGTAAAGGCACTCCTGATTCAGCCTTTAACCCAGTTATTCACTCCTCCATCCTTGCCCGTTGGCAGGATTGTAGGTCTTCTGTTACTGGTAACAAACCGCATACTTTTAAGAGTAGTGTGTCCCCATGGCCTTACTCTTACCAACGTAACCGGCGATGGGAAACGGCTCTGGCGAGGTTGCGTATTGGCCATACACGCTAGACCCATGGCCACCTAATGAAGCACCGCCCTGCTCCTCATCGTCCAAATTTGATTGTCCCTCTTACAGTAGTTCATATCCTTGTTGAATGTCTTGACTTCCAGGACGAGCGTGTGACTTGCTTTCCGACCGTCCCTTGCGGTGACTTGTCCGTCAATAGAATTCATGGTGAATCGGATACTTTTGATATCGTTCGCCTTATGCGTTTCTGTTCTCGTATTGGCATCCTTGGTGATATTTAGCGCACTCTGATTATTCCGCATATTTCATGGAGCTACATAGCCTTCCCTGTTTCGTGCCTTCTTTTGATAATTACTTACTTGTGTGTGTGGCAGGTGCTAGCAGTAACAGTGTGGAAGGTGAGCAAGACTTGTGTGTGTGTGACAGTTGCTAGCAGTAACAGTGTGGAAGGTGAGCAAGACTTGTGTGTGTGTGACAGGTGCTAGCAGTAACAGTGTGGAAGGTGAGCAAGACTTGTGTGTGACAGTTGCTAGCAGTAACAGTGTGGAAGGTGAGCAAGACTTGTGTGTGACAGTTGCTAGCAGTAACAGTGTGGAAGGTGAGCAAGACTTGTGTGTGACAGTTGCTAGCAGTAACAGTGTGGAAGGTGAGCAAGACTTGTGTGTGACAGTTGCTAGCAGTAACAGTGTGGAAGGTGAGCAAGACTTGTGTGTGACAGTTGCCAGCAGTAACAGTGTGAAAGGTGAGCAAGACTTGTGTGTGTGACAGGCGCTAGCAGTAACAGTGTGGAAGGTGAGCAAGACTTGTGTGTGTGACAGGTGCTAGCAGTAACAGTGTGGAGACGAGTAAAATCATTACTTTTTGTTCAGCAATTGTCTTTTTCCTTGATAATCGTTTTTGTGTCTTTTTGATCCTTATCTCTCTTTTCTCGCTCAATTGGTAGTCGGATTTAGTACAAATTCTTTAATTATTTAGGAAAAACCTATAGTGACTTTTAACTGTAGGCAATGATACCATTAAAACTACTTACTATAGGTAATGATCTCATCATAATTACTAACTGTAGGTAATGATCCCATTATAACTACTAACTGTAGGTAATGATCCCATTATAACTAATAACTATTGATAATGATCCCATTATAACTACTAACTGTAGGTAATGATCCCATTATAACTACTAACTGTAGGTAAGGATCCCATTATAACTAATAACTATTGATAATGATCCCATTATAACTACTAACTGTAGGTAATGATCCCATTATAACTACTAACTGTAGGTAATGATCTCATTATAACTGCTTACTGTATGTAATGATCCCATTATAACTACTAACTGTAGGTAATGATCCCATTGTAACTATTAACTGTATGTAATGATCCCATTATAACTACTAACTGTATGTAATGATCCCATCATAATTACTTATGGTAGGTAATGGTCCCATTATAACTACTAACTGTAGGTAATGATCCCATTATAACTACTAACTGTAAGTAATGATCCCATTATAACTATTAACTGTAGGTAATGATCCCATTATAACTATTAACTGTAGGTAATGAGTCAGGCGCAGACAGTCTCAGCAGTCAGGCACAGACAGTCTCAGTGAGGTGTGTTACCCGGAGCTCCTGAGTGTTGTTATATTATCATAGCAATATGGAAGTTATAGTGAAGGACCTGGTGACTCTAGTGGGAGCCCTGAGGACAGAGTTGGACTCTCTGCGGGTGGAGGTGCGTCAGCTGAAACAACAACGAGAAGAAACGAAGGAGGAGACCAGTAGTAAAAAGACCTCGTCTTGGAAAGTTGTAAAGGACAGGGGCCTTAAGAAGACTTTGATAAAGCCGCCATAAGAGGTTCTAATTCATTTGCCGTATTGGAGGACGAGTGATGTGGTGAGACTGCGGATCACGCGAAAAGGAAAGCAACGAAGCGCAGGCCCCTCAGAGAGTAAAAGAAGTACCTAAGCAAACTTTAGTTGTGGGAGATTCCAAGATAAGGTATTTGGAGAGAACGTTTTGTGCTAGAGATAGGGGGAAAAGGTTAAGGGTTTGCTATCCCGGAGCTGGTATTGGTGATATTATAAACAACATGAATGATATTATGGCTGAAAATGGGAACAATCCCGTTATTTGCATTAGCGCCGGAGGAAATGATGTTGGTCGAGTTAGGAGTGAGGAACTGATTCAGAGGTATAAAACAGCCATAGAATTAGTTAGAAGCAAAGGGAGAATCCCAATCATATGTGGCATTCTTCCAAGAAAGAGAGTGGGAAATGAATGGATGTCGAGGGCACTTGGTGTCAATTGCCAGCTGGAAAGATATTGCAAGTCAAATGCAATATCTTTCATAGACAACTGGAAACACTTCTATGGAAGAAATAAAATGTATGCTCGGGATAGGGTACATCTATCGAGGGCTGGGGTTATTGTTGTTGCGAACTCGTTGGAACCAGTGGTTAGAAGCGTTTGTATGGGTTTCAACTGATAGTAGATAGGGATATGGGAAATGATTTGGAGGAAGGAAGTAATAAAAGTATGTGTTTGTAGGAGAAAAGAATTGGCAAAATGATCAGGAAAAGAGAAGAGCCTCAAAATAACTATTCACTTAGGGTATATTACCCCCTCCCCGCTCAGCTCGTTGTCGCCGTGTGGGGGCTTAGTGGGCGGCTGCCGGAGTGTGATGCTCCTTGGGACAGTCCTCTGTCCTTTTCTAGCCTTGTGCTCCTGCTGCCGTCCTCTCCAATTCTGCTGGGCATCTTTTCCTTTTCCTTCTGTTTCGTTTTTCTCCCCCCTCTTCTCCTATCTGCTTGCCGTTTCCTACCGACCTTTTGCTCGTTCTGGTTCTTCCCTTGGACTTCTTCTATTTTGACGCCCGGGTGCTTGAGGAGGCATACTCATGCACCCGTAGAACTGCAGTACCCGACGTCGAGAGCGAGGGGAACCTTTTATTGTCAATCCCCACTTCGTCACTGAACCCGATCTCGACGGACTGTCGGTTTCTTAAGGTGGCGTTTGTGGGGCGTATACTCGCGACGCACCCCTAGGAGGCCCCGACAATATCGGCGATAGCTTCTTGTTGGGTGTCCTGCCTCTAATTGTGGCTCCATGGTGGGTGTGGGGGCACATTCGTGAGTGAATTCTTTCTTTCGTCAAGATGATTACCCCTGCTTCGGCTTCTTCTGGTTTACCTTCTCAGGCTCGTGGGGTGGGCGACCAAGCCCCCAAGTCGGTCCGTATTGGAAGACCGGGCTCTGTAGCCTCCGCTGCATTGGGCCCCGACCTTGCTCCTCCTTTGGCCTCTCCGACTCCTTCCTCTGGCTCCCCTCCCTCCTCTGTGGTTGGGTCGAGCCCCAAGCCCCCAGTGGTGACTACCTCGTCCCCTGGCGCGGCTCCTTCTCTAGTTGTAACTACTGCGCCTTTTAACCCCTCTCTCTCTGGGGGTTCTCACCGCCGTCCTCGTCACGGCCGCCCTCACTCGATTCCTTCCAGTTCTGCTACCTATCAAGCCTTGTTTGGTCCCGCTTCGTGGGCCAAATATTTTTATCTCCTCCCTCTTGATTCTGCGCCTCCTGACGATTTCTCCCTCCATCGACATCTCATTGATTCCGTGGATGCCTCCATTACTTTCAACCCCACTCGTCTCGGTACACGTGTCGTTGCTGCTCCTTCTCAGGATGCTGCTTCCCGCTTGGCTGCCTTATCCTGCCTTGGCGAGACCCCCGTTCGGGTCTCGAAGAACGTTCAGTTGAATGCCAGTGTTGGCACTATTTTGCTCCCGCCCCATGTTGCGACCGGTGTTCGGGACCTGCGCGACTGCCACGACGATATTCGACATATCCTCGCTGCCCAGGGCCACTCTATTCTCCAGGTGGACACGTTTACTCGTCCCCTCGTGGTAGTCGCCGTCAACCCCTCCGGGTTGTGAAGATTACCTTTGATGGTAGGACCCTTGCACCCTCTGTCATTCTTGCTGGTGCCAGGTGCTCTGTCCAGGAGTACATTCCTTCTCCTCGGCTCTGCAACAAGTGCTGGAGGTTTGGGCATGGTGCCCTCCGCTGCTCCGGGACTGTCTCTCTCTGTCCTTTGTGTGGTGGCGAAGGTCACTCTAAGTCGGAGTGCGCTTCTCCCCAGGCTCGTTGCCTCAACTGCAGTGAGGCCCATCCTACCTTCTCCCGTGCGTGTGTCCATTACAAGCTTGAGGCAGCCGTCCTCAACTTGAAGCACCGGGAGCGTTTATCTTTTCCTGAGGCGAGGCGCCAGGTTCGCCGGCTCCCGCCTTATGCTAATATCTCTTATGCTCGCGTGTTGCGCTCTTCCTCTCCTCGTCCTTCCCGCCTTCCTCAGACTCACAACCGTTTCCGGGCCTTGGACCCTGATGCGCCCACTGCCCCCTCCTCTGTCCCTTTGGGTTCTCTCCCGAAGGATCCTCCTCCTGGTCCTCTGTCTGGGGTTCCCCTTCCTTCTACCCGATCTGTCGTGTCTTCTGTGTCTTCTTCCTCGTCCCCCTCCGATCCTCCTTCCCATCCTCTTCCTCCATCTATCGGCTCTCCCCGCCGCCTGTCGGTGCGGGCGGATGTCCATCGCTCTCCTAACGGCCGTCGTGTGTTCTCTCGTTCGGCTTCTCCTGTTGAGACACTGGAATCCGTTGCCCGGTACGTAGTTGCTGGGACACCGGTCTCTTTAAGTCAGAAGCGTAAGCCTGGCTCCTCTCCTTCCTCTTCCCCGGCGGGTAAGAAGGCTTCGCTTTCTTCCTCAGCTCCTCCTTCTGGCTCTGTTGCTCCTTCCCCTCCCGTTTCAGTGCTTGCGCCCCCTGTTCCTGCTATGGAGGTTTCTTTGGCCCCTGCTTCCCTTTCGGTTGCTGCTCTTGCTGGGGTGCGCTCCTCTCTTTCTACTCCCCCTCTTCCTGCTGCTGTCCTTGACTGCTCCTCTCCGTTGTCTCCTCCTCCTCCTCCTCCTCCTCCTCCTCCGGACCCTGCCCGCCCACCTCTGATCTGTTCTCCCGTTTCCTTCCCTCCGTCTTTGCTCAGTTTACCCATGCCCCCTAACCCTGACTTTGCTGACCCTGATCCCGACCCTGACGTGCACGACCCAACGTGCTCTGTTGGTCTTTCGCCTTTGTTTCTTCCTTGTTCTCTGTTTTTGTCCTTTCTCTTCTCGTCGTTGTCCATTCTTCAATGGAACGTTCGAGGTTATTACGCCAATTTCCTAGAACTCCAACTTCTGGTTTCGCGGTTTTCGCCCCTTTGTGTCTGTCTCCAGGAGCCAATGCTTGGTGCTCGTCCTGGTCGTTTTCGTGGCTATTCCTTTCTCTCCCCCCCCCAGCCATTGCTGGGGCTTCTAATTCTTCTGCTCTCTTGATTCGGGCTGATGTTCCCTTTGTTCCTTTACTTTTTCCTTCGCCTCTCCATTGTTCTGCTGCTCGTATCTTTGTGGGGAAATGGTACACAGTTTGTTCCATTTATCTCCCCCCGAGTGTCCCGCTCTCTCTTCCTGATTTGAAACACCTCCTAGACTCCTTGCCGGAGCCTGTGCTCCTGCTGGGTGACTTCAATTGTCGTCATTCTCTTTGGGGTGACGTTCTGACGAATACCCGGGGTCGCCTCCTTGAGCCGTTTCTCCTCTCTTCTTCCCTGTCTCTTCTGAATTCTGGTGAGCCCACTCATTTGGACTCTCGAACTCGCACCCTTTCTTGTCTTGATCTTTCTCTCTGCTCTTCTTCTCTTTACTTAGATTTCACGTGGCAGGTTCTTGATGACCTCCATGGAAGTGATCATTTCCCCATCCTTGTTTCCTTTTTCTCTTTTCGCCCTTCCCTCTCTTTCCCTAGGTGGCAGTTTGCTAAGGCGGACTGGACCCTATTTTCCCTCAGTGCTACTCTCTCTGACCTCTTCCTTCTGCCCCTCTCTCGCGCTCTCCTCCTTTTTCATGACACTGTCTTCGACGCTGCCCTCCGCTCTATTCCTCGCTCTTCCTCTCGGGGTCCACGGAAGTGCGTTCCCTGGTGGAATGCGGACTGTGCTCGGGCTGTCCGCTGTAAGCGTGCAGCCTGGAAGAAGCACCGCCGTAGGCAGACGCCCGATTCTTTTCTTTTCTTTCGGAAAGCGAGTGCGGTGGCCCGTAGGGCCATTCGTACGGCTAAACGTGAATGTTGGGCATCTTATGTCTCGACAATTACGTCCGAAACCCCTCTGGCCCAGATCTGGAAGCGTATCCGCAAGATAGCGGGTAAGTTCGTTCCCGATGTTTCACCGGTCCTTCACCTCCATGATACTCTTGTGGCGGACCCGTTGCAGGTCGCTTCCGAACTGGGTTCCCACTTTTCTTCTGTTAGCTCTGGTCTTCATCTTCCCCAATCTTTCCTTCTTCGTAAACCTGTCCTTGAGTCTCGTCATTTAGATTTCTGCACTCATCTTCAGCTTCCCTATAATGATCCCTTCTCTCTCTCTGAACTTCGTTCTGCCGTGGCCCTCTGCGGTTCTACGGCGGCGGGCTCCGATGGTATTCATTATGAGATGCTTCGCCATCTCCCTCCGAGCACGTCTCAGTATTTACTGAGTCTGTATAATCGGATCTGGGAGTCGTCGTCAGTCCCTGAGGACTGGCTCGATGCCGTTGTCCTCCCTGTTCGCAAACCGGGGTCTCTGGGTACTTCCCCTAAGGACTTTCGCCCTATTGCTCTCACAAGTTGTGTCTGCAAACTCTTTGAACGTATGGTTAACGTTCGTCTGATGTGGTTCCTGGAACACCATCACCTCCTCTCCCCTTCTCAATTTGGTTTCCGCAAGTGCCGCAGCACGACAGATGTCCTGGTGAACTTGGAGGTCTATATTCGTACTGCTTTTGCTGCGAAGACCTCCGTTGTTGCCGTCCTTTTTGACCTAGAAAAGGCTTACGACACCACTTGGCGTTATCATATCCTATCTCAACTTCATTCTTTTGGCCTTCGTGGTCATCTCCCTCTCTTTCTCCGCAGCTTCCTCTCTCGTCGTTCCTTTCGGGTGCGCCTTGGTACCGCTCTGTCTCCCTCTTTTCAGCAATACGAAGGTGTGCCCCAGGGTAGTGTTCTGAGCACTACTCTTTTTCTGGTTGCCCTCAATGGTCTTCTTTCCTCTCTTCCTTCTGGTGTCTTCTCCGCTCTCTATGTCGATGATCTTACCCTTTGTTGTCAGGGTGATGATTCGCCTCTCCTTCAACGCCGGCTTCAACTTGCAATTGATGCCGTGTCGTCTTGGGCCACAGGTCATGGCTTCAAGTTTTCTACTTCTAAGACTTGTGCCATGACTTTTACGCGGAAACGGGTTGTTCTTCGTCCCTCTTTGTCACTTTATGGTCATCCCCTTGAATACAAAGTTTCCGCGAAGCTTTTGGGGTTATTCCTTGACACTCGTTTGTCTTGGTCTCCCCATATCTCTTACCTCCGTGTTGAGTGCTCTAAGGCCCTTACCCTCCTTCGGGTCTTGTCCCATACTTCTTGGGGGGCAGATAGGCGCACTCTCCTTGCTTTACATTCCTCTCTCGTCCTGTCTAAGCTCGATTATGGTTGCCCTGCTTACTCGTCTGCTTCTCCTTCTACTCTTCGCCGTCTTGATGCTTTGCACCATACTGGGTTGCGCCTCAGTTCTGGTGCCTTTCGTTCGACTCCCATCCTTAGCTTGTATGTTGACACTGGCTTCCTGTCTCTCCAGGACCGCCGTGATCGCTACTGTCTTCGCTATCTTGCGCGGTCCTTGCAACATCCTTCCTCTCGCCTCTGTCGTGCTTTAACTTTTACCCCTCCTGCGGTTCCTGTCCCTCTTTCTGTCCGGTTATCTCGCCTACAGGATTCTCTTTCCGTTCGTATTTCTGATGTTTCTCCTCGTGTTGTTCCTTCTTTGCCCCCGTGGAGGGTCCCTCTTCCGCGGTTTTGTACATCCTTGACTCGTATCACTAAAGCTTTTACCCCTCCTACGGTTCTAAAACGCCTTTTCCTCGAGCACTTTTCTTCTCACTCCCGCTCCGTTTCTGTCTTCACCGATGGGTCTAAGTCAGCGGACGGTGTTGGCTACTGTGTTGTTTTTCCTGATCGCACTTATATGTGTCACTTGCCTCCGGAGACTAGCATCTTTACAGCGGAACTTTATGCTATTCTCTATGCTCTTCGTCTCCTGCTTTCTCGTTGTCAGTCTTCCTTTGTGGTTGTTGTTGACTCTCGTAGTGCCCTCATGGCTCTCGGGTGCTTTAATCCAGTTCATCCAGTAGTTGTCGAGATCCAGCATTGGCTGTTTCTCGTTCACAGTAAATTTAAGTCGGTTGAGTTTTGTTGGGTTCCCAGCCATATTGGCGTGTCTTTAAATGAGCGTGCGGATGCTGCCGCTAAGGAAGCTGTCCGCTCTTGTCCCATCTCTCGTAAAGGCATTCCGTATTCCGACTTTTACCCGGTTATCCATTCCTCAGTCCTTACCCGTTGGCAGGCTTCTTGGTTGTCTGTTACTGGTAACAAGCTACGTACTCTTAAATGTTGTGTTTCCTCGTGGCCGTCCTCCTTCCACCGTAACCGGCGGTGGGAAACAGCTCTGGCGAGGTTGCGTATTGGCCATACTCGCTTAACCCATGGTCACTTGATGGAGCGCCGCCCTGCTCCTTATTGTCCTAGTTGCATTGTCCCTCTTACGGTCGTGCATGTCCTTCTTGAATGTCCTGACTTCCAGGACGAGCGTATGTCTTGCTTTCCGACCGCCCCTCGCGGTCACCTGTCCCTCGATAGAATTCTTGGTGACTCGGATACTTTTGATATCGTTCGCCTTATGCGTTTTTGTTCTCGTATTGGCATCCTTGGTGATATTTAGCGCCCTCTGATTATTTTGCGTATTTGATGGTGCTACATAGCCTTCCCGGTTTGGTGCCTTCTTTTGATAATTACTTACTTACTTAGGGTATATTACACTAACACTAGAAGTCTAAGAAACAAAATAAACGATTTAAATGCTCATGTCTGCACAGAAAAAAATAGATATTATTGCACTTACCGAAACGTGGATGAATGTTGAAAATAGAGAACTATTAGCTGAATATCAAATAAATGAATTTAAACTATTTCACACAGATAGATATATTAGACGAGGAGGGGGAGTAGCCATATATGCTAGGGACAATTTGAAATGTAGTCTCAAAGAGGGAATCAAAACTGAGACACATACAGAAACTATTTGGATAGAATTAAACGAAAAACCAAATATTATTATAATAGGAGTTATATATAGGCCACCAAATTTAGAATGGAAGCAAAGCATCTATGGGTGAAATATCTAGGGCATCTAGATCTAACAGTATTTACGTCATGGGTGACTTTAATTTTAGAGGAATAAACTGGTTGAACAAAACAGGGAATAGTGAAGCAGAGATTCTCTAGAATTAATTGACGATTGCTTTCTTACACAACACATTAAGGAACCAACACGGGAAAATAATATTTTAGATTTAGTGTTAACTAACAGGGAAACACAAATTAATGACAACGAAATAGGGAGTGAGCTAGGGAACAGTGATCACAAAGAAATCAGATTTAGCATAGAATGGAATAGACCTGTAGGAGAAAATTCTGTTAAAGTGCCAGATTTTCGAAAAGCTGATTTTAATAGCCTTAGAAATTTTTTGGGTCAAATTGATTGGAAAGTCTTGGGTATGAGGTGGGGGCCGGTCTTGGAGTGAGACATGAACCCAGCGATAGGTGACGTAAATGGGGATTTCGATGTGGATTCAATATATAACTTATTTAAGAATATTCTAAACAAAGCACAGGAACGTAGTATACCATACAAATTGAATAGATCGAATACTAATGACCGAAAGTGGATAACAAAGAATTTGAAGAACCTTATAGGTAAAAAGAGAGCTTGGTACAAAAGGATTAAAAATTGGGAGGTCACTTAAGAACAGGAATTCGTACAACTGGTTAGAAATGTTAAAAAAGAGATAAGGAAAGCAAAAAGAAACTATGAAGTTCGCATAGCAGGACAAGCAAAGACAAATCCTAAAGGGTTTTTTCAGTTATATCGTACTAAGACTAGGGAAAGGATAGGTCCATTAAAAACTGAGACAGGTCAAATAACAGATAGTGATGAAGAGACGAGTAGTATTTTTAATAAATATTTTGTATCTGTATTTACTAAAGAGGAACTTAACAATATGCCTTCAGCCGAACAAGTCTATGTGGGTGGGGACGAGGACAGGTTGACGAGCTTAGCAGTTACCAGGGAGGATGTTCTTAAACAAATAGTAAAACTCAAACCAAACAAATCCCCAGGGCCGGATGAAGTGTTTGCCAGGGTGCTTAAAGAATGCAAAGAGGAGCTTTGTGACCCACTGTCAACCATATTTAATAAATCAATAGAGTCAGGCAGAGTGCCAGAGTTTTGGAAAGTTGCCAATGTGATATCAGTTTTTAAGAAAAGAGAGAGATCACTTGCGTCAAACTATCGACCAATTAGCCTAACGTCTATTGTGGGAAAGTTACTCGAATCTATAATAGCAAATATAATTTGCCTTCATCTTGAAAAACATAAATTAATAATTGAGTCGCAACATGGTTTTATAAATGGCCGTTTATGTTTAACAAATTTGTTATCTTTTTATTCTAGCATTGTTGAGGCAGTTGATAGTGGTAAGGATTGCGATGTTGTGTACCTTGACTTTAGCAAAGCTTTTGATACAGTGCCACATGAAAGACTGATTAAAAAGTTAGAGTCTCATGGTATTGGGTGTGCTATATTAAGCTGGATTAGGGCATGGCTATACCATAGGAAACAGAGAGTTAGTATAAATGGAGTCAAGTCAGAGTGGGAAAATGTTGTAAGTGGGGTGCCTCAGGGCTCTGTCCTGGGACTTCTGTTGTTTATAATATATATAAATGATTTAGATTCAGGTTTGAGTAGCAACATTTGCAAATTTGCCGATGATACGAAAATCGGTAGGGAAATTAATTCGGAGGAGGACTCACTATCACTTCAAGTTGATCTAGGTTTTGAAATGGTCGAAGGATTGGCAGATGCAGTTTAATGCTGATAAATGTAAAGTTCTGAGGTTAGGTAATGATGATAGAGTTACAAGATACGAGCTAGATGGTGTTGAGATTGCGAAGTCGAATTGCGAAAGGGATCTGGGAGTTATGATTAGTAAGAATTTAAAACAAAAGGATCAATGCATAAATGTCCGTAATAAGGCAAATCGGACACTGGGATTTATTAATCGCAGCGTTAGTAACAAGACACCTGGTGTGGTTCTCAAGCTATATCTTGCTCTAGTTAGGCCCCATTTAGATTATGCAGTTCAGTTTTGGTCGCCATATTATAGAATGGATATAAATTCACTTGAACGTGTCCAGCGTAGGATGACTAAGTTAATTCCCCAAATTAGAAATCTTTCATATGAAGAAAGATTAACAAAGCTTAAGTTGCATTCGCTGGAAAGGCGAAGAGTTAGGGGTGACATGATAGAGGTTTAGAAGTGGGTGAATGGACATAACAAAGGGGATATTAATAGGGTATTAAAAGTATCAACACTAGACAGAACACGAAACAATGGGTATAACTTGGATAAGTTTAGATTTAGGAAAGACTTGGGTAAATACTGGTTCAGTAACAGGGTTGTTGATTTGTGGAACCAATTGCCGCGTAACATTCTGGAGGTAGGGTCCCTCGATTGTTTCAAGCATGGGTTGGACATGTATATGAGTGGGATTGGATGGTTATAAGAACATAAGAACAAAGGCAACTGCAGAAGGCCTGTTGGCCCATATGAGGCAGCTCCTATTTATAACCACCCAATCCCACTCATATACATGTCCAACCCATGCTTGAAACAATCGAGGGACCCCACCTCCACAATGTTACGCGGCAATTGGTTCCACAAATCAACAACCCTGTTACTGAACCAGTATTTACCCAAGTCTTTCCTAAATCTAAACTTATCCAAGTTATACCCATTGTTTCGTGTTCTGTCTTGTGTTGATACTTTTAATACCCTATTAATATCCCCTTTGTTATGTCCATTCACCCACTTCTAAACCTCTATCATGTCACCCCTAACTCTTCGCCTTTGCAGTGAATGCAACTTAAGCTTTGTTAATCTTTCTTCATATGAAAGATTTCTAATTTGGGGAATTAACTTAGTCATCCTACGCTGGACACTTTCAAGTGAATTTATATCCATTCTATAATATGGCGACCAAAACTGAACTGCATAATCTAAATGGGGCCTAACTAGAGCAAGATATAGCTTGAGAACCACACCAGGTGTGTTGTTACTAACGCTGCGATTAATAAATCCAAGTGTCCGATTTGCCTTATTACGAACATTTATGCATTGATCCTTTTGTTTTAAATTCTTGCTAATCATAACTCCCAGATCCCTTTCGCAATTCGACTTCGCAATCTCAACACCATCTAGCTCGTATCTTGTAACCCTATCATCATTACCTAACCTCAGAACTTTACATTGATCAGCATTAAACTGCATCTGCCAATCCTTCGACCATTTCAAAACCCTATCTAGATCAACATGAAGTGATAGTGAGTCCTCCTCCGAATTAATTTCCCTACCGATTTTCGTATCATCGGCAAATTTGCAAATGTTGCTTCTTAAACCTGAATCTAAATCATTTATATATATTATAAACAACAGAGGTCCCAGGACAGAGCCCAGAGGCACCCCACTTACAACATTTTCCCACTCTGACTTGACTCCATTTATACTAACTCTCTGTTTCCTTTGGTATAGCCATGCCCTAATCCAGCTTAATATAGCACCCCCAATACCATGAGACTCTAACTTTTTAATCAGTCTTTCATGTGGCACTGTATCAAAAGCTTTGCTAAAGTCAAGGTATACAACATCGCAATCCTTACCACTATCAACTGCCTCAACAATGCTAGAATAAAAAGATAACAAATTTGTTAAACATGAACGGCCATTTATAAAACCATGTTGCGACTCAATTATTAATTTATGTTTTTCAAGATGAAGACGAGTTTTATTTGCTATTATTGATTTGAGTAACTTTCCCACACTAGACGTTAGGCTAATTGGTCGATAGTTAGACGCAAGTGATCTATCTCCTTTCTTAAAAACTGGTATCACATTAGCAACTTTCCAAAACTCTGGCACTCTGCCTGACTCTATTGATTTATTAAATATGGTAGACAGTGGGTCACAAAGCTCCTCTTTGCATTCTTTAAGCACCCTGGCAAACACTTCATCCGGCCCTGGGGATTTGTTTGGTTTGAGTTTTACTATTTGTTTAAGAACATCCTCCCTGGTAACTGCTAAACTCGTCAACCTGTTCTCGTCCCCACCCACATAGACTTGTTCGGCTGAAGGCATATTGTTAAGTTCCTCTTTAGTAAATACAGATACAAAATATTTATTAAAAATACTACTCATCTCTTCATCACTATCTGTTATTGGACCTGTCTCAGTTTTTAATGGACCTATCCTTTCCCTAGTCTTAGTACGATAAACTGAAAAAACCCTTTAGGATTTGTCTTTGCTTGCCCTGCTATGCGAACTTCATAGTTTCTTTTTGCTTTCCTTGTCTCTTTTTTAACATTTCTAACCAGTTGTACGAATTCCTGTTCTAAAGTGACCTCCCCATTTTTAATCCTTTTGTACCAAGCTCTCTTTTTACTTATAAGGTTCTTCAAATTCTTTGTTATCCACTTTGGGTCATTGGTATTCGATCTATTCAATTTGTATGGTATACTACGTTCCTGTGATTTGTTTAGAATATTCTTAAATAAGTTATATATTGAATCCACATCGAAATCCCCATTTACGTCACCTATCGCTGGGTTCATGTCTCGCTCCAAGACCGGCCCCCACCCCATACCCAAGACTTTCCAATCTATTTGACCCAAAAAATTTCTTAGGCTATTAAAATCAGCTTTTCGAAAATCTGGCACTTTAACAGAATTTTCTCCTACAGGTCTATTCCATTCTATGCTAAATCTGATTACTTTGTGATCACTGTTTCCTAGCTCACTCCATATTTCGATGTCATTAATTTGTGTTTCCCTGTTAGTTAACACTAAATCTAAAATATTATTTTCCCGCGTTGGTTCCTTAATGTGTTGCGTAAGAAAGCAATCGTCAATTAATTCTAGAAAATCTTCTGCTTCACTATTCCCTGTTTTGTTCACCCAGTTTATTCCACTAAAATTAAAGTCACCCATGACATAAATACTGTTAGATCTAGATGCTCTAGATATTTCATTCCATAGATGCTTTGCTTCCATTCTGTCTAAATTTGGTGGCCTATATATAACTCCTATTATAATATTATTTGTTTTCTCGTTTAATTCTATCCAAATAGTTTCTGTGTGTGGCTCAGTTTTGATTCCCTCTTTGAGACTACATTTGAAATTGTCCCTAACATATGTGGCTACTCCCCCTCCTCGTCTAATATATCTATCTGTGTGAAATAGTTTAAATCCATTTATCTGATATTCAGCTAATAGTTCTCTATTTTCTACATTCATCCACGTTTCAGTAAGTGCAATAATATCTTTTTTCTGTGCAGACAAGAGCATTTAATTCATTATTTTTATTTCTTAGACTACTACTGTTAGTGTAATATATCCTAAGTGAATTGTTATTTTGAGGCCCTTCTTTTTCCCTGATCAATTTGTTTCTCCAACAAACACATACTTTTATTACCTCCTTCCTCCCTATCAATTCCCATACCACTATCAACTAACAGTTTAATTTCAACAAATGTCTCTAACCACTGATTCCAACGAGTTCGCAACAGCAACAACCCCAGCCCTCGATAAATGCTCCCCATCACGAGCATACATTTCATTTTTTCCATAGAAGTGATCCCAGTTGTCTATGAAAGATATTGCATTTGATTTGCAATATCTTTCCAGCCGGCAATTGACACCAAGTGCCCTCGACAACCATTCATTCCCAACGCTCTTTCTCGGAAGAATGCCACATATGATCGGGATTCCTCCCTTGCTCCTAACTAGTTCTATGGCTTTGTTAAATTTCTTTATCAGTTCCTCACTCCTAACTCGTCCAACATCATTACCCCCCGCACTAATACAAATAATGGGTTTGTTCCCATTTCCCGTCCTAATATCTTTCATGTTTTCATGTTGTCAACAGTATCTCTAATTCCAGCTCCCAGATAGCAGACCCTTAACCTGTTCCCCCTATCTCTGGCACAAAACGTTCTGTCTAAATACCTCACCTGGGAATCTCCGACAACCAAAATACGTTTAGGTTCCTCCTTAACTTTCTGAGCACTTTGAGGGGCCTGTGCTTCATTGCTCTTCGTTGATTTCCGTTTCGAGTGAACTGCAGGCACACCACAGCACTCGTCTTCCAACACGGCAAATGAATTTAACGTCCTTAGGGCGTCTGTAGGCGCCCTTGTCAAGGTCTTCCCCATCCCCGCTCAGCTCGTTGTTGCCGTGTGGGGGCTTAGTGGGCGGCTGCTGGAGTGTGATGCTCCTTGGGACAGTCCTCTGTCCTTTTCTAGCCTTGTGCTCCTGCTGTCGTCCTCTCCAATTCTGCTGGGCACCTTTTCCTTTTCCTTCTGTTTCGTTTTTTTCCCCCCTCTTCTCCTATCTGCTTGCCGTTTCCTGCCGACCTTTTGCTTGTTCTGGTTCTTCCCTTGGACTTCTATTTTGACGCCCGGATGCTTGAGGAGGCATACTCTTGCACCCGTAGAACTGTAGTACCCGACGTCGAGAGCGAGGGGAAACTTTAATTGTCAATCCCCCTTTCGTCACTGAACCAGATCTCGACGGACTGTCGGTTTCTTAAGGTGGCGTTTGTGGGGCGTATACTCACGACGCACCCCTAGGAGGCCCCGGCAAGATCGGCGATAGCTTCTTGTTGGGTGTCCTGCCCTTAATTGTGGCTCCATGGTGGGTGTGGGGGCACATTTGCGAATGAATTTTTCTTTTCGTAATGATGACCCCTGTTTCAGCTGTTTTTGATTTCCCTTCTCAGGCTCGTGGGGTGGGCGACCAAGCCCCCGAGTCAGTCCGTGTTGGAAGACCGGGCTCTGTAGCCTCCGCTGCATTGGGCCCCGACCTTGCTCCTCCTTTGGCCTCTCTGACTCCTTCCCCTGGCTCCCCTCCCTCCTCTGTGGTTGGGTCGAACCCCAAGCCCCCAGTGGTGACTACCTCGTCCCCTGGCGCGGCTCCTTCTCTAGTTGTAACTACTGCGCCTTTTAACCCCTCTCTGGGGGTTCTCACCGCCGTCCTCGTCACGGCCGCCCTCGCTCGATTCCTTCCAGTTCTGCTACCTATCAAGCCTTGTTTGGTCCCGCTTCGTGGGCCAAATATTTTGATCTCCCTCTTGATTCTGCGCCTCCTGACAATTTCTCCCTCCATCGACATCTCGTTGATTCCGTGGATGCCTCCATTACTTTCAACCCCACTCGTCTCGGTACACGTGTCGTTGCTGCTCCTTCTCAGGATGCTGCTTCCCGCTTGGCTGCCTTATCCTGCCTTGGCGAGACCCCTGTTCGGGTCTCGAAGAACGCTCAGTTGAATGCCAGTGTTGGCACTATTCTGCTCCCGCCCCATGTTGCGACCGGTGTTCGGGACCTGCGTGACTGCCACGACGATATTCGACATATCCTTGCTGCCCAGGGCCATTCTATTCTCAAGGTGGACACGTTTACTCGCCCCCCCCCCCCCCCCCGTGGTAGTCGCCATCAACCTTTCCGGGTTGTGAAGATTACCTTTGATGGTAGGACCCTTCCACCCTCTGTCATTCTTGCTGGTGCCAGGTGCTCTGTCCAGGAGTACATTCCTTCTCCTCGGCTCTGTAACAAGTGCTGGAGGTTTGGGCATGGTGCCTTCCGCTGCTCCGGGACTGTCTCTCTCTGTCCTTTGTGTGGTGGCGAAGGTCACTCTAAGTCGGAGTGCACTTCTCCCCAGGCTCGTTGCCTCAACTGCGGTGAGGCCCATCCTACCTTCTCCCGTGCGTGTGTCCATTACAAGCTTGAGGCAGCCGTCCTCAACTTGAAGCACCGGGAGCGTTTATCTTTTCCTGAGGCGAGACGCCAGGTTCGCCGGCTCCCGCCTTATGCTAATATCTCTTATGCTCGCGTGTTGCGCTCTTCCTCTCCTCGTCCTTCCCACCTTCCTCAGACTCACAACCGTTTTCGGGCCTTGAGCCCTGATACGCCCACTGCCCCCTCCTCTGTTCCTTTGGGTTCTCTCCCGAAGGATCCACCTCCTGGTCCTCTGTCTGGGGTTCCCCTTCTTTCTACCCGGTCTGTCGTGTCTCCTGTGTCTTCTTCCTCGTCTCCCTCCGTTCGTCCTTCCCCTCCGTCTCTTGACTCTCCCCGCCGCCTGTCGGTGCGGGCTGATGTCCATCGCTCTCCAAACGGCCGTCGTGTGTGCTCTCGTTCAGCTTCTCCTGTTGAGACGCTAGAATCCGTTGCCCAGTACGTGGTTGCTGGGACACCTGTCTCTTTAAGTCAGAAGCGTAAACCTGGCTCCTCTCCTTCCTCCTTCCCGGCGGGTAAGAAGGTTTCGCTTTCTTCCTCGGCCCCTACTTCTGCCTCTCTCGCTCCTTCCCCTCCCATTTCGGTGGTTGCGCCCCCTGTTCCTGCTATGGAGGTTTCTTTAGCCCCCGCTTCCCTCTCGGTTGCTTCCCTTGCTGAGGTACGCTCCCCTCTTTCTACCCCCCCTCTTCCTGCTGCTGTCCTTGACTGCTCCTCTCCGTTGTCTCCTCCTCTTCCTCCTCCTCCTCTTCCTCCTCCTTCTCCTCCTCCGGACCCCGCCCGCCCACCTCTGATCTGTTCTCCCGTTTCCTTCCCTCCGTCTTTGCTCAGTTTACTCGTGTCCCCTAACCCTGACTTTGCTGACCCTGATCCCGATCCTGATATTCTTTAACGTGCTCTGTTGTTCTTTCGCCTTTGTTTCTTCCTTGTTCTCTGTTTTTGTCCTTTCTCTTCTCGTCGTTGTCCATTCTTCAATGGAACGTTCGAGGTTATTACGCCAATTTCCTCGAACTCCAACTTCTGATTTCGCGGTTTTCGCCCCTTTGTGTCTGTCTCCAGGAGCCGATGCTTGGTGCTCGTCCTGGTCGTTTTCGTGGCTATTCCTTTCTCTCCCCCCCCCCCCAGCCGTTGCTGAGACTTCTAATTCTTCTGCTCTTTTGATTCGTGCTGATGTTCCCTTTGTTCCTTTACTTTTTCCTTCGCCTCTCCATTGTTCTGCTGCTCGTATCTTTGTGGGGAAATGGTACACAGTTTGTTCCATTTATCTCCCCACGAGTGTCCCGCTTTCTCTTCCTGATTTGAAACACCTCCTAGACTCCTTGCCGGAGCCTGTGCTCCTGCTGGGTGACTTCAATTGTCGTCATTCTCTTTGGGGTGACGTTCTGACGAATACCCGGGGTCGCCTTCTTGAGACGTTCTGACGAATACCCGGGGTCGCCTTCTTGAGCCGTTTCTCCTCTCTTCTTCCCTGTCTCTTCTGAAATCTGGTGAGCCAACTCATTTGGACTCTCGGACTCGCACCCTTTCTTGTCTTGATCTTTCTCTCTGCTCTTCTTCTCTTTACTTAGATTTCACGTGGCAGGTTCTTGATGACCTCCATGGAAGTGATCATTTCCTCATCCTTGTTTCCTTTTTCTCTTTCCCCTTCCCCCTCTTTCCCTAGGTGGCAGTTTGCTATGGCGGACTGGACCCTATTTACCCTCAGTGCTACTCTCTCTGACCTCTCCGTTATGCCTCTCTCTCGCGCTCTCCTCCTTTTTCATGACACTGTCTTCAACGCTGCCCTCTGCTCTATCCCTCGCTCTTCCTCTCGGGGTCTACGGAAGTGCGTTCCCTGGTGGAATGCGGACTGTGCTCGGGCTGTCCGCTGTAAGCGTGCAGCCTGGAAGAGGCACCGCCGTAGGCAGACGACCGATTCTTTTCTTTTCTTTTGGAAAGCGAGTGCGGTGGCCCGTAGGGCCATCTGTACGGCTAAACGTGAATGTTGGGCATCTTATGTCTCAACAATTACGTTCGAAACTCCTCTGGCCCAGATCTCGAAGCGTATCCGCAAGATAGCGGGTAAGTTCGTTCCCGATGTTTCACCGGTCCTTCACCTCCATGATACTCTTGTGGCGGACCCGTTGCAGGTCGCTTCCATACTGGGTTCCCACTTTTCTTCTGTTAGCTCTGGTCTTCATCTTCCCCAATCTTTTCTTCTTCGTAAACCTGTCCTTGAGTCTCGTCCTTTAGATTTCTGCACTCGTCTTCAACTTCCCTATAATGATCCCTTCTCTCTCTCTGAACTTCGTTCTGCCGTGGCCCTCTGCGGTTCTACGGCGGCGGGCTCCGATGGTATTCATTATGAGATGCTTCGCCATCTCCCTCCGTGCACGTCTCAGTATTTACTGAGTCTGTATAATCGGATCTGGGAGTCGTCGTCAGTCCCTGAGGACTGGCTCGATGCCGTTGTCCTCCCTGTTCGCAAACCGGGGTCTCTGGGTACTTCCCCTAAGGACTTTCGCCCTATTGCTCTCACAAGTTGTGTCTGCAAACTCTTTGAACGTATGGTTAACGTTCGTCTGATGTGGTTCCTGGAACACCATCACCTCCTCTCCCCTTCTCAATTTGGTTTCCGCAAGTGCCGCAGCACGACAGATGTCCTGGTGAACTTGGAGGTCTATATTCATACTACTTTTGCTGCGAAGACCTCTGTTGTTGCCGTCCTTTTTGACCTGGAAAAGGCTTACGACACCACTTGGCGATATCATATTCTATCTCAACTTCATTCTTTTGGCCTTCGTGGTCATCTCCCTCTCTTTCTCCGCAGCTTCCTCTCCCGTCGTTCCTTTCGGGTGCGCCTTGGTACCACTCTCTCTGCCTCTTTTCAGCAATACGAAGGTGTGCCCCAGGGTAGTGTTCTGAGCACTTCTCTTTTTCTGGTTGCCCTCAATGGTCTTCTTTCCTCTCTTCCTTCTGGTGTCTTCTCCGCTATGTCGATGATCTTACCCTTTGCTCTCAGGGTGATGATTCGCCTCTCCTTCAACGCCGGCTTCAACTTGCAATTGATGCCGTGTCGTCTTGGGCCACCGATCATGGCTTCAAGTTCTCTACTTCTAAGACCTGTGCCATGACTTTTACGCGGAAACGGGTTGTTCTTCGTCCCTCTTTGTCACTTTATGGTCATCCCCTTGAATACAAAGATTCCGCGAAGCTTTTGGGGTTATTCCTTGACACTCGTTGGTCTTGGTCTCCCCATATCTCTTACCTCCGTGTTGAGTGCTCTAAGGCCCTTACCCTCCTTCGGGTCTTGTCCCATACTTCTTGGGGGGCAGATAGGCGCACTCTCCTTGCTTTACATTTCTCTCTCGTCCTGTCTAAGCTCGATTGTGGTTGCCCTGCTTACTCGTCTGCTTCTCCTTCTACTGTTCGCCGTCTTGATGCTTTCACCATACTGGGTTGCGCCTCAGTTCTGGTGCCTTTCGTTCGACTCCCGTCCTTAGCTTGTATGTTGACACTGGCTTCCTGTCTCTCCAGGACCGCCGTGATCGCTACTGTCTTCGCTATCTTGCGCGGTCCTTACAACATCCTTCCTCTCGCCTCTGTCGTGCTTTAACTTTTACTCCTCCTGCGGTTCCTGTTCCTCTTCACCACCTCCCTCTTTCTGTCCGGTTATCTCGCCTCCAGGATTCTCTTTCCGTTCGTATTTCTAATGTTTCTCCTCGTGTTGTTCCTTCTTTGCCCCCATGGAGAGTCCCTTTTCCACGGTTTTGTACTTCCTTGACCCGTATCACTAAAGCTTTTACCCCTCCTACGGTTCTAAAACGCCTTTTCCTCGAGCACTTTTCTTCTCACTCCCGCTCCGTTTCTGTCTTCACCGATGGGTCTAAGTCGGCGGACGGTGTTGGCTACTCTGTTGTTTTTCCTGATCGCACTTACATGTGTCGCTTACCTCCGGAGACTAGCATCTTTACAGAGGAACTTTATGCTGTTCTCTATGCTCTTCGTCTCCTGCTTTCTCGTTGTCAGTCTTCCTTTGTAGTTGTTGTTGACTCTCGTAGTGCCCTCATGGCTCTCGGGTCCTTTAATCCGGTTCATCCAGTAGTTGTCGAGATCCAGCATTGGCTGTTTCTTGTTCACAATAAATTTAAGTCGGTTGAGTTTTGTTGGGTTCCCAACCATATTGGTGTGTTTTTAAATGAGCGTGCGGATGCTGCCGCCAAGGAAGCTGTCCGCTCTTGTCCCATCTCTCGTAAATGAATTTCGTATTCCGACTTTACCCGGTTATCCATTCCTCAGTCCTTACCCGTTGGCAGGCTTCTTGGTTGTCTGTTACTGGTAACAAGCTACGTACTCTTAAATGTTGTGTTTCCTCGTGGCCGTCCTCCTTCCACCGTAACCGGCGGTGGGAAACAGCTCTGGCGAGGTTGCGTATTGGCCATACTCGCTTAACCCATGGTCACTTGATGGAGCGCCGCCCTGCTCCTTATTGTCCTAGTTGCATTGTCCCTCTTACGGTCGTGCATGTCCTTCTTGAATGTCCTGACTTCCAGGACGAGCGTCTGTCTTGCTTTCCGACCGCCCCTCGCGGTCACCTGTCCCTCAATAGAATTCTTGGTGACTCGGATACTTTTGATATCGTTCGCCTTATGCGTTTTTGTTCTCGTATTGGCATCCTTTGTGATATTTAGCGCCCTCTGATTATTTTGCGCATTTGATGGTGCTACATATCCTTCCCGGTTTAGTGCCTTCTTTTGATAATTACTTACTTACTTGTCAAGGTCTTCTTAAGACCCCTGTCCTTAACGACTTTCCACGACGAGGTCTTGTTAATATTGGTCTCCTTCGTTTCTTCCCGATATTTCAGCTGTCGTACCTCCTCTCGTAGGGAATCCATCTCTGCTCTCAAAGTTCCAACTAGATTCATCAAATTTAGGTAAATATTGGTTCAGTAACAGATTTGTTGATTTGTGGAACCAATTGCCGCGTATCGTGGTATAGGTGGGGTCCCTCGATTGTTTCAAGCGTGGGTTTGACATGTATATGAGTGGGATTGGGTGGTTATAAATAGGAGCTGCCTCGTATGGGCCAATAGACCTTCTGCAGTTGCCTTTGTTCTTATGCTCTAATGTTCTTATCCCATTATGACTACTAACTGTAGGTAATGATCCCATTATAACTACTAAGGTAACAAATATAACGTCGGTTCCTAAGTAATTATGAATGAGAATTGTTAAAGTTATGAGTAATATATTGGTTACCGAGAAACTTACCTGTTTGCTTTAAATTATCTTGAAAGATCCATAATTTGGTATATCTTCATTAACAGTTGAAATGCAATTATAATTTTGTTCTCCATTGCGAATTATTTTTAGCATTTAACTTTGTAACGGTGCAGTGTCCTTTTTTATATAGCATTTTTCATGGGAATAAAACAAAGTCCTACATCTGGGAGACATCATATTGGTTTAGTCATCTTGAAGAAACCAATGATTGATACGAACACCTCCAGAGTATTCCCCAAATGCTTGATAGTAGAGAGGTTACTATCCCAACGGTTATTCCTCATTAACAATCAGACATATTGACCTATATTTGTCCTTCGCATATTATGGAGTGACTCAAGCTTATTTGCTCAGAACCAGTTAACACATTTACACAAACCCACTTGGCGCTTCGCGGCTGACACACATAATTAAACTTTTCCCATAGATCAGCTGGAACCTGTGGAGGATCCATCATGCAGCACCAGAAGAAGTGTGAAGAAGAAGTGCTCCTCCAGGAGAAGTCTAAGCTTGCGTGCCCGTGTGGGTGACGTGTCAGCTTTTGTGCTCGGCACTTTCTGTGCGACTTGTTTCCTGACTTCTTCAACACGACTTTTTGACTGACGGCTTCAACACGTGGCCTCCTCGAAGACTCTCTAGGGGCTTTAAGACTTATTAAGTGTTGAAGGTCAGGTAAAAATAGGAAAACTCTGTTCAAAAGTGAATATTCCGAGGACTATTCTTTAAGGAAAGGGAAGCATTTTATATTGTGTAGAAATGTATAGTAATTTTTTACAAATGCTTAGAATATCTTTCATGAAAATGAATGGAAATTTAATATTAAATAATATTGAAAGTAAAGAATATGAAATAATTACGTACAGTGCGCGAACTCTTTTATGGGGTAAATTTGTGAAAGGAGCGGAGGCGTCTTGTTACTTAAGGTGGAGACAGCTCACACAGCGGAGGCCAGGTAATGTAAGTGAGACAATACCTGACTCAACCACCAGAGACGACGAGCTACGTCTTCATCGTCCTAATAGACAGAGGAATGTCCACCACAAGTGTACTGGATCTCCTATTTTCCGGACTAGGCGCTCAAGGTACTCGAGCTGGAGCCAGTGGTGGCAGAGATTGCTGGCTGTGCTCGCTGTATTTCTGTGGGTTGGACTCTGCCACGGCCACATCGCCCAAGATATAAATATCTGCCAGGAGCGATACAGCGGTCCTGCAGATAGAAGTGAGTACTATTGTTCATTGACTGTTACTATACAATGCGCGTGTGCGCGTGCCTTGTGTACATGATCCACTAGATCTAGTGACCTTTACATAAATAGCCTGTAGCTTTGAAGGGTTTCCATAGTTCAACCCATCCTCCTCTTTAGATAGTACTTAGAGTCCGATAAAAATAAAAATAACCTCTTCTAGTATTGTACGAGGACAGTGGCCTCATTTTGTTTCGCATGAGGATAGTGGTATCTTCTAGTATCGTCCACATATTTTATTATGTAATATTTATTAAAAGACAAAGTTACAAAAACGTTCACAAAGAAAACACTTTAGGGATTTTTTTTTTAACTAAATTTCCTTTTCGGTAGAAGTTTCAATATAATTTGTGTTGTTATTGAATATTGCGAAAAGGGTTCTTGCACAAATATTGTCTGTTTCTTATGCTTTTTCACTCGGGAAATAAAAAATTAACTAAGTTTATTTTACAATGTATTGGAGGTGACGCCTGTTGTTGGACACGTTTTACTTCGTCTTTGAAAACGGAAAAATAATACAAAATGACAGAGATGTCACTATATGCAGATGATGAGTAACAATAACGTGGCTGAAGATATAATGACCAAACCACACACCAGAAGATGATGAGACGACGACGTTTCAGTCCGTTCTGGATCACAATTGACTTGATAATGGTCCTGGACGGACCGAAGCGTCGTCATCTCCTCATCTTCTGGTGTGTTTGGTCATCATGACACTATATAGTCCATGTTGGATGAGGTGTGATGTGTTGATCAGTCATGAGAACAGGGATAAACTTGCCCTGCATTCTCCTCGCTTGTGGGCAGAGGCAATAGGTATGATGTGTATAGGCTATTCTCTCTCGTAGTCTTGTAGACTGTAAGACGTACCAACGTGTAAACTGTCTGCTGATAGTTGGATGACAGCGTTTGATATGCAGCACTCTTGCTTTGTAATCTACTATTACTATATCTGTCGATTATATTTAGCGGGTTCTCGTGAATGTACTATAAATGCAAACAATTGCCAACATAATCAATTCATCTAACTTAACCAATCTTATCACTGACTACACAGTACTATAATGAGTGTTTATTAATTTATATCCTTCAAAATGTTAAAGTTAAAAAAGCCCTATGAGCTTCGCCTTATCTATAGTTAATGTTGTGTGTTGATACAACACTTCACTTTTTATTGTATTTCAAGTCTTCAGTAATTGGACACTTAACAAATAAATGTCTTTGTGGCATAATTAGGCATTTAATTTCCAAAGACAGATAAAGAGTCACAATAACGTGACTGAGGAAACGTTGAGTTTCGATCCGTCCTGGACCATTTTCAAGTAGATTCACAATCGACTTTAATTTCCATCTTTTTCCTTTTGTTCCTGTGCCACAAGTACCAAATAAACTGGTCTTGTTTGCCATGTTCACAGAGATTGTTGTGCCTCGTATTCCAAAACTGTTTTAACGTATGTGGTACACATGGTCTTAAAGTACTCACATTCAGGTTTTTAAAGGAAGTTCTAATGTTGGCTAACATTGCAAATTGAGCTGATGATGTCCGTTTGATGTGGCCTCAACAGTCAGCATCGGTGTGAGACCACCAGCCTGGCCCTTTTTTCTGTCATATTCCAGGGAAGTTCCTAAATTATTTGGTACTTTACATCCTGTATTCTGTT
This sequence comes from Procambarus clarkii, assembly GCF_040958095.1. NCBI lineage: Eukaryota > Metazoa > Arthropoda > Malacostraca > Decapoda > Cambaridae > Procambarus > Procambarus clarkii. Next base: position 9,962,514 of record NC_091230.1, on the reverse strand, counting down.
GTCGGCACCTTTTTCCATTTTATTATTATCCTTGACGGAAAATGCAAGTAGATTAGTAAGCGTGGTTCATTTAGTTGTGAGTAGTGAGTATTTTATTATTTATCATCCCAAGGTTTAGAAAAAGTTTGCAGTGTGATGTGGTCCATCACGATGGGAGGAACATTCCTTATAGTTTGTTGTTAACCATCGACCGTCAGTTTCCGTCGCCGATCCACTGTGTAACAAATTATTTTTTGTTCCTGGGAAGCAAGTGTTATCTGATTGCTTATGCCTCCAACGTCTAGAAAGTGGCTATTAGTTATTTTGCTTTGACCTTTGCTTCAGAGAACCTACAGAAGACGTCTTGAAGGGACTTGAAGGCTGCCAAGTTATGAAACAATGTATCACAGCTTTAGATAAAGATCCCGCAGCCTTCATCTACCTTCGAGACGTCTTTCCTAAGTTAAAGCTGTCTGAGGCAAAGATCAAAGCAAAGTTTGTTGGGAATAATAGCCATTTTCTTTATTTTGGAGGCAAGGGCAATCAGATAGCACTTACTACCCAGGGACAAAAAATGTTACTTTGAGAAGGCCACATGCAAGAATAATCTACATGCATGAATAATCTCCCAATTTCTACATTTTGTATTGTATAAAGTCAATAAACGTGGCCAAATTGATGACTAGTATTTAATCACTAATATTTTAAATGTGATTGGGCTTAAATCGCTAACGCATGTAGGTTGAGTGTAACTTCTACATATGTTCCTTTGCAAATAAATTTTATCTGCACATTACTAGTAATTTATTGGAGAACAAACTATTCATCGTTTACAGAGCCCAGTAATTAATGTTTACAAGCTAATGAGTTATCTTCTCTTAAACTATTCACTCTCGTATCACTGTTACCAAAACGAGCTAAGACTATCACACCCTCGATGTTTACAGTTTGTATATAGAAAAATCAATAAAAAAACTATAAAAAACTGAATGTGTAATCTCCAGACTTAATAAAGTAGGCTGAGTATTATAATGTGGGCGTGGTACCGTACTCCGTCACAACCAGTATTATAATGTGGGCGTGGTACCATACTCCGTCACAACCAGTATTATAATGTGGGCGTGGTACCGTACTCCGTCACAACCAGTATTATAATGTGGGCGTGGTACCATACTCCGTCACAACCAGTATTATAATGTGGGCGTGGTACCGTACTCCGTCACAACCAGTATTATAATGTGGGCGTGGTACCATACTCCGTCACAACCAGTATTATAATGTGGGCGTGGTACCATACTCCGTCACAACCAGTATTATAATGTGGGCGTGGTACCATACTCCGTCACAACCAGTATTATAATGTGGGCGTGGTACCGTACTCCGTCACAACCAGTATTATAATGTGGGCGTGGTACCATACTCCGTCACAACCAGTATTATAATGTGGGCGTGGTACCGTACTCCGTCACAACCAGTATTATAATGTGGGCGTGGTACCATACACCCACACAGCACTGTCTGTAGCTGAGATGTATTCGATCATGCCTTTGAGAATACGATGGAATTTTAAATAATTTTTTATATAAGCTGAAGTTCTAGAAAATTCAAAGCCTTTAAAGCTTAATACATAATGAATAAACCGAAAATCACATTCTTGAAATATCTTCATTTTGATAATTTAGACCAATATTTTAATGTAAGTGTGATCCCCTGAAACATTATTTCTATTATACCCTTGTCTTGGTATACAGTCTGCACGAGTATGGACCTGAGGAACAACATTAGCGCTCTGGACAACTTGTGTAGATGTCGCATCATCGACGGTCATCTCCACTTTGTCCTTCAGGAGCAGGTAAGTCATGTGAGCAACTGGTCTACTTGAGAAGTCCAGGTGACGGTTGTTCACAAGTTGGTATAATGAGGCAGGTAACCTTCAGAGGTTGGTATAATGAGGAAGGTAACCTACAGTGTTTGGTATAATGAGGTAGGTAACCTTCAGAGATTGGTATAATGAGAGTCAGGTAACAATCAGAATTTGGTATAATGAGGCAGGTAACCTTCAGATGTTGATATAATGACAGGCAGGTAAGCTTCAGAGGATGGAATAATGAGACAGGTTACCTTCAAAAGTTGGTATAATGAGGCAGGTGGCCATCAAATTTGGTATAATGAGAGTAAGGTAGCTTCACAGGTTGGTATAATGAGAGGCAGGTAACCTTCAGCCGTAGGTATAAGGAGAGGCAGGTAACCTTCAGCTGTATGTATAATGAGAGGCAGGTAACCTTCAGCCGTATGTATAATGAGAGGCAGGTAACCTTCAGCCGTAGGTATAATGAGAGGCAGGTAACCTTTGGTGGCTGGTATAATGAGAGGCAGGTAACCCTCAGAGGATGGTATAATGAAAGGCAGGTAACCTTTGGAGGTTGGTATTACGAGTGGCAAGTAACATGCAGAAGTTGGTATAATTAGGCAGGTAGTCGTCAGATTTGGTATAATGAGAGGTAGGTTAGCTTCAGAGGTTTGTATAATGAGGCACATAACCTTCAGAGGTTGGCATAATGAGGCACATAACCTTCAGAGGTTGGTATAATGAGGCAGGTAACCTTCAGAGGTTGGCATAATGAGGCAGGTAACCTTCAGAGGTTGATATAATGAGGCAGGTAACCTTCAGAGGTTGGCATAATGAGGCAGGTAACCTTCAGAGGTTGGCATAATGAGGCAGGTAACCTTCAGAGGTTGATATAATGAGGCAGGTAACCTTCAGAGGTTGGCATAATGAGGCAGGTAACCTTCAGAGGTTGATATAATGAGGCAGGTAACCTTCAGAGGTTGGCATAATGAGGCAGGTAACCTTCAGAGGTTGATATAATGAGGCAGGTAACCTTCAGAGGTTGATATAATGAGGCAGGTCTCCTTCAGAGGTTGGCATAATGAGGCAGGTAACCTTCAGAGGTTGGTATAATGAGAACCAGGTAACCTGTAGAGGTTGATATAATGAGACATGTAACCCTCAGAGGTTGGCATAATGAGGCAGGTAACCATCAGTGGTTGATGTAATGAAGCAGGTAACCTCCAGAGGTTGGTATAATGAGACAGGTAACCTTCAGAGATTGGTATAATGAGAGACAGGTAACCTTCAGAGGTTGGTATAATGAGAGGCAGGTAACCTTCAGGGGTTGGTATAATGGGAGGAAGGTAGCCTTCGGAGGTCGGTATAATGAGGCATGTAACATGCAGAGGTTGGTATAATGAGACAGGTAACTTTCAGAGGTTAGTATAACGAGGCAGGTAACCTTCAGAGGTTGATATAATGAGGCAGGTAACCATCAGTGGTTGGTATAATGTGGCAGGTAACCTTCAGAGGTTGGTATATTGAGGCAGGTAACCTTCAGAGATTGGTATAATGAGAGGCAGGTAACCTTCAGAAGTTGGTATAATGAGGCAGATGGCCATCAGAGTTGGTATAATGAGAGGCAGGTAACCTTCATAAGTTGGTATAATGAGGCAGGTCCTTCAGAGGTTGGTATAATGAGTGGCTGGTAACCTCAGTGGTTGGAATAATGGGAGGCAGTTAACCTTCAGAGGTGTGTATAATGAGAGGGAGGTAACCTTCAGAGGTGTGTATAATGAGAGGCAGGTAACTTTCAGAGGTGCGTATAATGAGGCAGGTAACCTTCAGAGGCGTGTATAATGAGAGACAGGTAACCTTCAGAGGCGTGTATAATGAGAGGCAGCTAACCAAATTAGGACTTTGCAGTACAACATGAATTGGAGGATCAATCCCACGTCCGGAATTCTCACTCGTGGTTTGAGAGAGTGTGTGTAGTAGAGCCACCATTTATGCAATAGTACTAATTGGGGCTCAGTGTGTGGCAGAATGAAATAATTGGTAAACTAATTAAACCTTCCTTGTCTCTGACAGTTGATTTTTTATTATTTTCTCTCGTGGAGCACGAGAGGTTAGATACCTTGGTCGTTCGAAACGGATTACAAACAAGATTTCTTGTGCCCAAGTACAGACCTCCAACAGATTTCCTTGTGTACTTTAGTTTGGAAGCTAATCTCACAAGGTTATGGGAGACTCATTCTCTTACTTTTGGCGCGCTTTGGCACTATGCAAGTCCCACGTATTCCTCCTCCCTTTCTTCACTTTGACCGTCTTTGAGAAACGTGTGCGCTTCGTCCTGTACTAGCCCAAAATTATATATCTATAACAACATAAGTTTTGTGCCTTCCATAGAACAACATAATCACCTTGCAAATTTTATTTAGTCTGAATTTTGCGCCAAAAATTGTAAGGGGTGCATTAAAATTAATTTACATCAAACTATACATATAAATCCGTTCAAATAAATGTTGTAAAATAGACTGCATTCTGATAGCACAATGGAAAGAAACATTGGTTACATATTAAAATTTCTGAAGATTGTTGAAAATTGCACCTTTTTTTCCTTAAGTTAGGATGTTGGTCCATGAAAAAAGTTGAAGCATTTACCATGTAGATTATGCATTCAAAATTTGAGAAAGTTTGGGGAAAGTCGATTCAACCAAGATGTTGTCCCCTTAAGTAAAGAGCTCGGTGATAACAAGTTTCAAGCTGCCTTGAAGATAGTGTTGATCATTGCGTCTGGTGTATAAATATGTTTAGACGTAAGTGAAGGCTTCGACGTCTAGTCATCCCCTGTGTGAGATTTTTTTTTCTTTGGCAATTATCAAAATAATTAATTCCTATTAATGTTACGTTAATTGTAACTACCTCGCAAGAGAGGCAGACCTTAAACAGCAAGAGCTGCCAGTGGCAGATATTTAATCATAAATCCCAAGATCATAGGACCGCGGGAGCAAACCGCCAGGCGAAACCACTCGGGTAACACCTGTCACTTAGGTCGCTGGCTCCTCCTAGCTGAGCTAATAGAGGGTAGCCGACGGATTCTCACTTCGTTATTTATAGAAGTGTGGTGCTGTGCAATGGACTCGAGCTTTAGATACAGACTTGATATGAACATAAGCAGGCAAAGTGTTGCAGAACATGAAATGTGGGGCAGTAATATTGGAAGGTTTGACGTAAACGACCGTTTTCTATAATATAATAATTTATTCAAAAAAAAAACCGAGCTACTACAACAAAGAGTTTACGTTACATTACAGTCACTCCAGTAGCGCATTAAAGAACATCTGTTCAACAGTCTGATGGACCCACGGTATCCTTATCCCGTCGTCGCTGACTGACTAATGACACTAACTGAACAAAGTGGTGCCCACTGGTGACGCAAGCTTGCAATCAATATTGTCACGGCTTCACGGTGAACAAATACTATAATCACAAAACTTGACTGGCGCTCGCTGCCCTCAACGAGGTACCAAGTAACAAGGCGGTTAATCCAAGAATGATAACCCCTAATAAAAATCTTACGTTAACACTTGTTTCTCAGGACAATCAACAACAAGAGTTACACTAATTGAATTTAAACAATTACGTTAACACACACGTGTCTCAACGACACTTAAATGGCATCAATAACTCGTAAATCAATTAATTACATCAACTTGAAAGTCAAGCATTCGGTGAGTAATTCCCAATTAAATACTGAATACAACAGCCTATTAATTCAGACGAGTATTGATACAGCCTACTGTCTCTCAACTGACAGTTCGCTTCCGGTCTTACGACAAGATTACCTTAACGGGGATCGACTCCTGTACCACACAAGGTTACAACACACTCCGTGTAAACAACAACATCAACACCTGGTGAATTCACTAAGTGACGGGTACTAATTCTCCTTAATTAGCTACAAGTGCTTAATCCCTGTGCCCGCAGACAGATCTGATCAGTCCAACGAATTACAACAGCTTAATTACAGCGCAATTTACTCCGATCATAACAGACCGGTTAACCCCTTACGTTAATCAATCAATTAACGACAGCTCATTAAATCTTAAACACTACGTTAGTCTTCACTTGACAATTCCTCCACTGCATGAACTTCACTGTAACTGTTGCCGTTACACGACTCTACGTTAATCACAACAATGTTCAACAAAACAACAATGACCTCGTTAAGTAAATCGTGACCCCCCCCCCCCCTCCGGTGACGTTAAATGACTTTAATTCTCACGGAATCCTTCACAGTACACAACGCATTTCACCAAAGACACAACATGTCTACAGTTTACACACGGTACAACACAGTACATCCTTGCCACTCACGGCAAAACTTGTAAATGACTTCCCCAGTAAATTATCCACCAATAAATCATATTTTACCACAACACAACAGTAAAATATGCGCTGGCCAATATAATAATAGAATTATTTATAACCTAGGGAAACCTCCCTGTTAACATTTTCACTGCTGAAAAAGGGAATCAAATTACAGCGAATTACATACACGGCATATAGAGAAAATGGAAACAAATAAAGACACTTTACTCCACCATTGAATGTGTGTCTATGTGTCCTCACACACGTCAACCTCACAATTGGGCTCAACCTCAACTTGGTGACGGCAAACAGGGTAAACTCCCACGACTTCAAATTCCATTCACCTCACCAGGTGGTCACAGGGACAGAGGACAGACGGAACACTGGGTACGAAACCAGCTTCAAAGTTTTATTACCCAAAACGGAAACAGTGTACTTACATCAATCTCGTGGGCCTGCCACACACACTCACATACATACACGACAACCTCACTCCCGCTGCTGCTGCTGCTGCTGGATGATGATGTAGGCGTCCTCACTTCATACACGTGGTCGGTTGGAACACGGGCTCTTGAACCACAGGGTAGCTCCACACACAGAGACCAGGTGGCACGGACACGCCGTCTTAAGGCTGCCAGGGGTGCGCGCACAACAGATCACACAGACACAGCTGGAATGCGGTCCCCACGTGTGGGAAAATCTGTCTCCAATATTTTGTAATTAATTAAAATAATTCGATAGCTGTGAAGAGTAGTAGGGATGACATGCCACAGACGAATTTTTTTTTTGGGCAGAGGACCCCTGTGGACTGTACAGTCCACAGACGAATTTTTGTTTTTTCTGGAAATTCGTGTGTAGCATGTCAGGGTTTTCAGGTGAATTTGGGGACTCACAGATTTGGGATTAAGGATTTCTTATGATTGAGTAATTTCCGAGATTTTAGAAGTATGGAATTCTTATGAGAAAAATAATTTCCGAAACTTAGAAGTTTGTTAAAGTCTTATCATGAAATAATGTCATACGACTTTTGTTAAAAGTTCTTATTTGTTTCTTACTTAGAAACTTGTATATTGCTATATATATCTAATTCATTTCCCTGCCATCCCCCCTCCCTCACCTTTCCCTCCCCCCGCTTGTACCTCACACCCCCTCCCTCTCCCCTTACCTCGCAATCTGTCGCCTCACCTGTGTTTACTTTAGACGTCAGCCAGACACGGCCTTCAGGTCACCTCGGTAATCGTATCTTATCTTCTCCATAATAATATCTGGACCGTCCCTCTCTCTATCCTCCTATTTCCTTACAACTATTTTCAGAGTTTCAAATAATCATAGAAGTTTATTTATATGTTTATGACCGAATTTGTAAAAAGACCATTTTCAGAGAATATTGTCTTAGATGTTTTGTTAAGGAAAACAGACAACTTAGCCATAACATTTAGTTTTATATCCATTTACGGCTATTTCACCTGTAAAGACCAAAATTGAACAAAGCCCAGTTTTAAGCTCATATTTCATCAGAGTCCAATTATCAACAGAAATTCGCCAGAGTCAACTTTGAGAGCAAAATTAGTCAGAGACAGTTTTAAGCTCAAATTTCATCAGAGTCCAATTATCAACAGAAATTCGCCAGAGTCTACTTTGAGAGCAAAATTAGTCACAGTTTTAAGCTCAAATTTCATCAGTGTCCTGTAATCTGTGAAAATTCATCAGAGTCCAGTTCTTGATCGAAATTCATCAGAGTCCAAATTTGACAGAGACCACATTTTCGCTACTAGCAGTCCAATCCCCCTGAAATTTTAAACAGTCATATTTCAGACGTAGTAAATAAGATCAAGTCAGTTACCGAGCTCCAGCTCTTGTCCCCCTGTATTTGCATATTTTCTCTATATTCAGCTGTATTCTTCACATTTTTTCCATGTTTTCTGTGTTCTTTCCATGTTCTATAAATGTTCACAGCATGCTCAGTTCAAATTTTTTCTGCCGTTTTCCCCGTATGTTCACTATGTTCTTTGTCATATTTTCATGTGCATCATATGTTCTCTGTATAACTTTTATACTCAATATTCATGTTCTCAATGTTCTTAGCTTGTTCTTCACATGTTCAGTGTTCATTCTTTGTATTCCCTATGTTCCTTATCATGTCTTCATATTCTCTATAAGTTCATATTCCCTGCATGTTCACTCTATTCATCAACTTTTTCTTACATGTTTTCTATGTTCACCGTATGTTCACTGTGTTCATTCCCCTACTTAACCTCAATTTTTTATGTTCTTTGTTTCTTCCATTCACTAACTAGTTCTTTGTCAAATAATATTATACTGCATTACAGTTCCCTCAACAATTTTAGTCACCAAGTTTTTATTTGCAAAACTATGTCAAAGTAATTCTCGTAGTCAACTTAATAGTTCTACCAACCCCGTTCTTAAACAAATCTACACTTTATTCAGTTCCAAATTTACAAAGACAAACCTTTCTCGTAACTTCTTAACTAAAAATCTTTCGCCAATCAACTAAAACATAGTCACTTTCGTCATTTTTCAACTAAACTTATCCATAGTCAACAGAAAATAACCGTGTTCATCATGTTTCATTGTCATTTCTTATCTAAAAATTATCCGCCAATCATCAGAAAAGTCATGTTCATCATGTTTTGTCTTTTTCCATAACTAAAAGTATTCATCAGTCAACTAAAAAACAGTTACTTCATCATGTTTCCTTGTCATTTCTTAACTGAAATATCACTTCTCTCATCTGAAAATAGTCAGGATTAATCTCATTCAACACCGTTCTTAACTAAAACAACCTTTCGCTTAGCTAAAAATTGTCAAAGGAATCTTTTCAGCACTCTTCATAACTAACTTTATCCATCGTCAAGTAATTGAAAATAGTCTCGTTCATCATTTCGTAACAGCCATTATGTTTTCGTCAAATAAGAAAATATAGTCAAAGATATCTATCATCGTCGTTCTTAACTGACATTTATACTTTGTGGAGCACTAAAAATAGTCAAATGTATCTTTTTCAACACTTTCGTAACTAAAATTATATGTCGCTAAGTAAGAAAAATAGTCAAATGTAACTTTTTCAGCACTTTCGTAAAAATTATACGTCGTTAAGTCAGAAAAATAGTCAAAGGTGCTCTCCGTAACACCAAAGTTACTCTTCGAGATAACAAAAGACACTCTCAAACACTCAAAAATTTACTCGCATCCTCAAAGTTATTCTCAGAGTCATCAAAAAGTTAATCTCAGTCATCAAAATGCTATTCTCTAAGTAACCTTTCGTTCATCAGAGAATCTTTCCAAAACATCTTCGTTCATTAGAGTTAATCTCAGAGGCATAAAAGTTTTTCTCAGAGCTATCAAACTTGTTCTCGATGCCATCAAAAAGTATTTTCTCGTTCATCAAAGTTAATCTCAGAGTTAACAAAGGTAATCTCTAACTCACTTTCGTTCAACATATTAATTCGCTAAGTCCTCAAAGTTATTCTCTAAGACAACAAAGTCTTTCTCAGAGCTATCAAACTTGTTCTCAAAGTCATCAAAGTTATTCACAGAGTCATCAAAGTTAATCTAAGACATCATTTTTCATCAAAGATATTCTCTCTAAACCATCAATGTTCTTCTCTAAGACATAAAAGTTATTCTCAGAGTCACCTTCGTTCTTCAGAGAAACTTTCCAAAAACATCTTTGTTCATCAAAGTTATTCTCGGAGTCATCAAAAGGTATTCTCTAACTCACTTTTGGTCATTAAAGTTAATTTCTATGTTATAAAAGTTTGTCTCAGAGACATCTAAAGTTAATCTTAGAGTTAACAAAGGTAATCTCTAACTCACTCTCGTTCATCAAAGTTGTTTCAAAGACATCAAAGTTAATCTCAGAGTTATCCAAAGATATTCTCATGTCCACAAAAGTTATTCCAAGAGACGTCAAAGTTAATCTCAGACATCTTCGTTCATAAAAGTTATTCTCAGAGACATCTAAAGTTATTCTCTAAGACATCAAAATTATTCTAAGAGCTATCAAAAGTTATTCTCAGTCATGATATGTTATTCTCTAAGTAACCTTCCATTCATCAAAGACATTCTCTAAGTCCTGAAAGTTATTCTCTAAGACAGCAAAGTTATTCTCAGTCATCAAAGTTATTCTCTATGTCATCAAAAAGTTATTCTCTGAGCTAACAAAATACTACTCATGTTCTCAGAAGTCATTCTCAAACTCATCAAAGTTATTCTCAGAGTCATCAAAAGTTGTTCTCTAAGACATCAATGTTGTTATCTACGACATCAAAGATGTTCTGTAAATCATAAAAGTTAATCTTAACTCACCTTCGTTCATTAGAGAAACTTTCTTCCATCATGTTATTCTTTAAGACATCTTCAGTCATAAAAATTTCTCTCCAAAATGTAACTAGTTCAGCTTTTCATACCAAACCTGCACTTCTGTTAAAATATATTTTCGTAGTCACTTTACCCTAAAACTATTCTCTGAACTATCCTAACTTAACTTACCTTACCTTACCTATCTTACCTAACTTAACCTAACTTACCTAACTTACCTACATTACCTAACTTTACCTATCCTAACTTAACTTACCTAACTTATCCTGCTTAACCTAACTTACCTACATTTACCTAACTTAACCTGCTTAACCTAACTTTACCTATCCTAACTTAACTTACCTAACTTATCCTGCTTAACCTAAATTACCTACATTACCTAACTTATTTTAACCTGCTTAACCTAACTTTACCTATCCTAACTTAACTTACCTAACTTATCCTGCTTAACCTAATTTACCTACATTACCTAACTTAACCTGCATAACCTAACCTGCTTAACATAACTTACCTTACCTTACCTATCCTAACATAACTTACCTTACCTATCATACCTAACTTACCTAACCTAACTTACCTACATTTACCTAACTTATCCTGCTTAACCTAACTTATCTACATTACCTAACTTAACCTGCATAACCTAACCTGCTTAACATAACTTTCCTTACCTTACCTAACTTTACCTATCCTAACATAACTTACCTTACCTATCATACCTAACCTAACTTACCTACAATTACCTAACTTAACCTGCTTAACCCAACTTTACCTATCCTAACTTAACTTACCTAACTTATCCTGCTTAACCTAACTTACCTACATTACCTAACTTAACCTGCTTAACCTAACTTACATAATTTAACCTAACTTTACCTATCTTACCTAACTTAACATTCATAACCTAACTTTGCCTATCCTAACATAACTTACCTTACATTATCTATCTTACCTAACTTTACCTATCCTAACATAACTTACCTTACATTACCTATCTTACCTATCCTAACGTAACCTAACTTGCTTTACCTAACTTAATCTTACATTCCCAAACTGATGTATCCTAACTTATCTAGTCAAACCAGACATGATCTAACTTACATAAGTATTCCTTCTTGTCTTTTGTGTTTCGTCAATCATTGTCTCATATTCATTTACTCATTTCATTAGTTAATTTCTCAAATGGTCACTTATGCATTTCAAGTGCTATTTGTTAGAGATTGGATATTTAAGCATTTCAAAGAATTTTGTTATATATGGGCATTTACTCATTTCAAGGGATAATTTCTCAAATGGACGTTTTTGCATTTCAAGTGTTATTTGTTTAAGATTGGGTTTTTAACCATTTCAAAGGATTTTTGTTATATATGGGAACTTACTCGTTTCAAGGGCTAATTTCTCAAATGGTCATTTTTGCAGATCAAGGGTTATTTGTTAAAGTTCATCAAGTTGCTCATAAGTTGTATTTATTATGCTTGTTATCATATGTTCTTATTCCCCAATCCCTTAACCTAACCTCATGTAATCGTAGTGTATTTGGTAGGTTCTATCATATGTTCTTATTCCCCAACCCCTTAACCTAACCTCTTGTAATCGTAGTGTATTTGGTAGGTTCTATCATATGTTCTTATTCCCCAACCCCTTAACCTAACCTCTTGTAATCGTAGTGTATTTGGTAGGTTCTATCATATGTTCTTATTCCCCAACCCTTTAACCTAACCTTTCAGATGTAGTTTATTGTGTTTTTGACGTATTTGTTGAATATATTATCCTTTTCCTAACCTTTCAGATGTAGTTTTGTTTCTCCTTTTTGTATATTTTTACCCAAACCCACCATCCCACTTAACCTTCTTTCCTTCTTTTACTTTGTTTTCACATATAAGTTCATTCTTTATCTTAGTAATAATAAAAAAATTACAATAGTAAAGAATCAGATCTACTAAGACATGAAATTAAGAAAAACAAGAGAGCAAGTGAGTGAGAGCATGAAAAGAGGAGAAAAGAGTAAGAGAGAGGGGGGAGGAAAAGCATGGGAGCACTAAGACTTGAATTTGAGAAAAAGAAAAACTAAGTGAATGAGAGTGAGGGTGAGAGAATGGGAGCATTAAGACTTGAATTTGAGAAACAAGAGAGCATTTGAGCAAATGAGTGAGAGGGGGAGGAAGAGAGAGAATAAGGGAGAGAGATAGAAAAGGAGGGTTAGAAGGAGTAGGAGTAAAACAAAGTAAAAGAAGGAAAGAAGGTTAAGTGGGATGGTGGGTTTGGGTAAAAATATACAAAAAGGAGAAACAAAACTACATCTGAAAGGTTAGGAAAAGGATAATATATTCAACAAATACGTCAAAAACACAATAAACTACATCTGAAAGGTTAGGTTAAAGGGTTGGGGAATAAGAACATATGATAGAACCAACCAAATACACTACGATTACAAGAGGTTAGGTTAAGGGGTTGGGGAATAAGAACATATGATAGAACCTACCAAATACACTACGATTACTTGAGGTTAGGTTAAGGGGTTGGGGAATAAGAACATATGATAACAAGCATAATAAATACAACTTATGAGCAACTTGATGAACTTTAACAAATAACCCTTGATCTGCAAAAATGACCATTTGAGAAATTAGCCCTTGAAACGAGTAAGTTCCCATATATAACAAAAATCCTTTGAAATGGTTAAACACCCAATCTTAAACAAATAACACTTGAAATGCAAAAACGTCCATTTGAGAAATTATCCCTTGAAATGAGTAAATGCCCATATATAACAAAATTCTTTGAAATGCTTAAATATCCAATCTCTAACAAATAGCACTTGAAATGCATAAGTGACCATTTGAGAAATTAACTAATGAAATGAGTAAATGAATATGAGACAATGATTGACGAAACACAAAAGACAAGAAGGAATACTTATGTAAGTTAGATCATGTCTGGTTTGACTAGATAAGTTAGGATACATCAGTTTGGGAATGTAAGATTAAGTTAGGTAAAGCAAGTTAGGTTACGTTAGGATAGGTAAGATAGGTAATGTAAGGTAAGTTATGTTAGGATAGGTAAAGTTAGGTAAGATAGATAATGTAAGGTAAGTTATGTTAGGATAGGTAAAGTTAGGTTATGAACGTTAAGTTAGGTAAGATAGGTAAAGTTAGGTTAAATTATGTAAGTTAGGTTAAGCAGGTTAAGTTAGGTAATGTAGGTAAGTTAGGTTAAGCAGGATAAGTTAGGTAAATGTAGGTAAGTTAGGTTAGGTAAGTTAGGTATGATAGGTAAGGTAAGTTATGTTAGGATAGGTAAAGTTAGGTAAGATAGGTAAGGTAAGGAAAGTTATGTTAAGCAGGTTAGGTTATGCAGGTTAAGTTAGGTAATGTAGGTAAGTTAAGTTAAGCAGGATAAGTTAGGTAAATGTAGGTAAGTTAGGTATGATAGGTAAGGTAAGTTATGTTAGGATAGGTAAAGTTAGGTAAGATAGGTAAGGTAAGGTAAGTTATGTTAAGCAGGTTAGGTTATGCAGGTTAAGTTAGGTAATGTAGGTAAGTTAGGTTAAGCAGGATAAGTTAGGTAAGTTAAGTTAGGATAGGTAAAGTTAGGTTAAGCAGGTTAAGTTAAGTTAGGTAATGTAGGTAAGTTAGGTTAAGCAGGATAAGTTAGGTAAGTTAAGTTAGGATAGGTTAAGCAGGTTAAGTTAGGTAAATGTAGGTAAGTTAGGTTAAGCAGGATAAGTTAGGTAAGTTAAGTTAGGATAGGTAAAGTTAGGTAATGTAGGTAAGTTAGGTTAAGTTAGGTAAGATAGGTAAGGTAAGGTAAGTTAAGTTAGGATAGTTCAGAGAACAGTTTTAGGGTAAAGTGACTACGAAAATATATTTTAACAGAAGTGCAGGTTTGGTATGAAAAGCTGAACTAGTTACATTTTGGAGAGAAATTTTTATGACTGAAGATGTCTTAAAGAATAACATGATGGAAGAAAGTTTCTCTAATGAACGAAGGTGAGTTAAGATTAACTTTTATGATTTACAGAACATCTTTGATGTCGTAGATAATAACATTGATGTCTTAGAGAACAACTTTTGATGACTCTGAGAATAACTTTGATGAGTTTGAGAATGACTTCTGAGAACATGAGTAGTATTTTGTTAGCTCAGAGAATAACTTTTTGATGACAGAGAATAACTTTGATGACTCTGAGAATAACTTTGCTGTCTTAGAGAATAACTTTCAGGACTTAGAGAATGTCTTTGATGAATGGAAGGTTACTTAGAGAATAACATATCATGACTGAGAATAACTTTTGATAGCTCTTAGAATAACTTTGATGTCTTAGAGAATAACTTTAGATGTCTCTGAGAATAACTTTTATGAACGAAGATGTCTGAGATTAACTTTGACGTCTCTTGGAATAACTTTTGTGGACATGAGAATATCTTTGGATAACTCTGAGATTAACTTTGATGTCTTTGAAACAACTTTGATGAACGAGAGTGAGTTAGAGATTACCTTTGTTAACTCTGAGATCAACTTTGATGAACAAAAGTGAGTTAGAGATTACATTTGATAACTCTAAGATTAACTTTAGATGTCTCTGAGACAAACTTTTATAACATAGAAATTACCTTTAATGACCAAAAGTGAGTTAGAGAATACCTTTTGATGACTCCGAGAATAACTTTGATGAACAAAGATGTTTTTGGAAAGTTTGTCTGAAGAACGAAGGTGACTCTGAGAATAACTTTTATGTCTTAGAGAAGAACATTGATGGTTTAGAGAGAATATCTTTGATGAAAAATGATGTCTTAGATTAACTTTGATGACTCTGTGAATAACTTTGATGACTTTGAGAACAAGTTTGATAGCTCTGAGAAAGACTTTGTTGTCTTAGAGAATAACTTTGAGGACTTAGCGAATTAATATGTTGAACGAAAGTGAGTTAGAGATTACCTTTGTTAACTCTGAGATTAACTTTGATGAACGAGAAAATACTTTTTGATGGCATCGAGAACAAGTTTGATAGCTCTGAGAAAAACTTTTATGCCTCTGAGATTAACTCTAATGAACGAAGATGTTTTGGAAAGATTCTCTGATGAACGAAAGGTTACTTAGAGAATAGCATTTTGATGACTGAGATTAACTTTTTGATGACTCTGAGAATAACTTTGAGGATGCGAGTAAATTTTTGAGTGTTTGAGAGTGTCTTTTGTTATCTCGAAGAGTAACTTTGGTGTTACGGAGAGCACCTTTGACTATTTTTCTTACTTAACGACGTATAATTTTTACGAAAGTGCTGAAAAAGTTACATTTGACTATTTTTCTTACTTAGCGACATATAATTTTAGTTACGAAAGTGTTGAAAAAGATACATTTGACTATTTTTAGTGCTCCACAAAGTATAAATGTCAGTTAAGAACGACGATGATAGATATCTTTGACTATATTTTCTTATTTGACGAAAACATAATGGCTGTTACGAAATGATGAACGAGACTATTTTCAATTACTTGACGATGGATAAAGTTAGTTATGAAGAGTGCTGAAAAGATTCCTTTGACAATTTTTAGCTAAGCGAAAGGTTGTTTTAGTTAAGAACGGTGTTGAATGAGATTAATCCTGACTATTTTCAGATGAGAGAAGTGATATTTCAGTTAAGAAATGACAAGGAAACATGATGAAGTAACTGTTTTTTAGTTGACTGATGAATACTTTTAGTTATGGAAAAAGACAAAACATGATGAACATGACTTTTCTGATGATTGGCGGATAATTTTTAGATAAGAAATGACAATGAAACATGATGAACCCGGTTATTTTCTGTTGACTATGGATAAGTTTAGTTGAAAAATGACGAAAGTGACTATGTTTTAGTTGATTGGCGAAAGATTTTTAGTTAAGAAGTTACGAGAAAGGTTTGTCTTTGTAAATTTGGAACTGAATAAAGTGTAGATTTGTTTAAGAACGGGGTTGGTAGAACTATTAAGTTGACTACGAGAATTACTTTGACATAGTTTTGCAAATAAAAACTTGGTGACTAAAATTGTTGAGGGAACTGTAATGCAGTATAATATTATTTGACAAAGAACTAGTTAGTGAATGGAAGAAACAAAGAACATAAAAAATTGAGGTTAAGTAGGGGAATGAACACAGTGAACATACGGTGAACATAGAAAACATGTAAGAAAAAGTTGATGAATAGAGTGAACATGCAGGGAATATGAACTTATAGAGAATATGAAGACATGATAAGGAACATAGGGAATACAAAGAATGAACACTGAACATGTGAAGAACAAGCTAAGAACATTGAGAACATGAATATTGAGTATAAAAGTTATACAGAGAACATATGATGCACATGAAAATATGACAAAGAACATAGTGAACATACGGGGAAAACGGCAGAAAAAATTTGAACTGAGCATGCTGTGAACATTTATAGAACATGGAAAGAACACAGAAAACATGGAAAAAATGTGAAGAATACAGCTGAATATAGAGAAAATATGCAAATACAGGGGGACAAGAGCTGGAGCTTGGTAACTGACTTGATCTTATTTACTACGTCTGAAATATGACTGTTTAAAATTTCAGGGGGATTGGACTGCTAGTAGCGAAAATGTGGTCTCTGTCAAATTTGGGTCTTTAATTGGACTCTGATGAATTTCGATCAAGAACTGGACTCTGATGAATTTTCACAGATTACAGGACACTGATGAAATTTGAGCTTAAAACTGTCTCTGACTAATTTTGCTCTCAAAGTAGACTCTGGCGAATTTCTGTTGATAATTGGACTCTGATGAAATATGAGCTAAAAACTGTCTCTGACTAATTTTGCTCTCAAAGTAGACTCTGACGAATTTCTGTTGATAATTGGACTCTGATGAAATTTGAGCTTAAAACTGTCTCTGACTAATTTTTGCTCTCAAAGTAGACTCTGGCGAATTTCTGTTGATAATTGGCCTCTGATGAAATATGAGCTTAAAACTGGGCTCTGTTCAATTTTGGTCTTTACAGGTGAAATAGCCGTAAATGGATATAAAACTAAATGTTATGGCTAAGTTGTCTGTTTTCCTTAACAAAACATCTAAGACAATATTCTCTGAAAATGGTCTTTTTACAAATTCGGTCATAAACATATAAATAAACTTCTATGATTATTTGAAACTCTGAAAATAGTTGTAAGGAAATAGGAGGAGAGAGAGAGAGAGGGACGGTCCAGATATTATTATGGAGAAGATAAGATACGATTACCGAGGTGACCTGAAGGCCGTGTCTGGCTGACGTCTAAAGTAAACACAGGTGAGGCGACAGATTGCGAGGTAAGGGGAGAGGGAGGTGGGTATGAGGTACAAGCGGGGGGATGCAGGGGGAGGGAAAGGTGAGGGAGGGGGGATGGCAGGGAAATGAATTAGATATATATAGCAATATACAAGTTTCTAAGTAAGAAACAAATAAGAACTTTTAACAAAAGTCGTATGACATTATTTCATGATAAGACTTTAACAAACTTCTAAGTTTCGGAAATTATTTTTCTCATAAGAATTCCATACTTCTAAAATCTCGGAAATTACTCAATCATAAGAAATTCTTAATCCCAAATCTGTGAGTCCCCAAATTCACCTGAAAACCCTGACATGCTACACACGAATTTCCAGAAAAAACAAAAATTCGTCTGTGGACTGTACAGTCCACAGGGGTCCTCTGCCCCAAAAAAAAAATTCGTCTGTGGCATGTCATCCCTACTACTGTGAAGGACCACCACTTTTTGAGAAAAAGTGGAAAACAAAATGAAACAATAGATTAAACTGATACCAAGAACTAGTGTCCTATGGATCTTAATGAAACCGTATTTCTTATATAAAGAAAGTCAAATTAACCTGCACAAAGTTGGGGGAATACATGCTAAAAGATTAATGCATCCCTAGTATTATTCTGATGCTGGTTCTTCGCCAGAGTAAATAAATTATGAAAGTAAATAAGGTTGATTATATTATATCAATTAGAGGTAAATACACCTTAATATACTATTGGATAGAATAGTACAGTATGTGGTAAATCAATGGATTAGTATAATTGATCTCGGGAGATCACTAATATAACTACAGAGTTATTACTACGGATAACATGATCAGCTTAGCTGTAAAACTAGAGAGGTGTAATCAGTTGCCACGCTCCACCGACGACGTGTTGCATAGGGCAAATTGTTGCACGTGAAAGTGGGGAAGCCTAGCACCTCGGTTGTCGTGGACCCGGAGCGGGAAGGCAATTACATTGTAGAATTCCACTAATGGTAACTACAAATACATCCAAAATTAAGGTAATCTTCCTGAAGGATATGATAATCATTGTAGAAATCTGCAAATATCTGTGCAATTTATGTTCAAGCACTGTAAATTTCTTCTACAGAAATTTGAATATAATCGCCTATTTAGATTATAAAACTGTTAGAGAAGACACGGGAATTTGTTATTTTATATACGGCATAACGATAACTAGCCTAAATGTTAACTGTGGCCACATGGTAACAAAAAGGAAATAATAGTTGCCGAGCCGCGTGTCCGTTGATGCAATCCTGCAACTGCAACAGAACTGTGCAATCCTTCGTCCTCCAGCTGCTGCTTGAAGGGCGTTGACTGTGGAATTAAACATATGCTAGCTCTGGGACACGGCTGTGACGTGCCAAAGGACGTGGCACCGCTCTACTGGTCTTGGGAGCGAAATAAGCACGATCAAAACTTAGCTCTCTGTTGCACGCTGCACGTCAGAGTCGCGTGGTGGCTGGCGACGTTCTCGCGTCTTCTCCCTCTTCCCGATTGCACATGCGCAGCTCTCGATAGACATCTCGAGTGTAAGTGGATATGTATATATATCGTGATTAACTAAGGAAAGAAGAGATTGTGACGAGTACTGATGTCACCTTTAATTCTTCTGTGATAAAATATAATTTCTCGCATCATAAATTGGTTGATTAAAGTCACGTAGCTAATCGAGGAAATTAAAGTGAAATCATTTACATTAAAATAATTTCCTCTAGAATGTTTGACATCAATTAAATAAAGGAGTTCCAGTAAGCAGTATTATGGTACGAAATTAAACTTACTAATAAGTAACTATTTTTAGTAAAGATATGATAAACTGGACTTTTGTTATAAATCTAACTAAATGTGGAAAAAATTCATGCTTCTGCCTGTCGTTCCTTGCGTCGTCACTCTGACTAGGAAGAATCTGGCAATATGTTTAATATAAATCATGATGATGATTATATCTACAAGTTAGTAATTTTAGTAACTACTTGTGGTTAATACAAAGGTTGTATAAAATACAGTGGATGTATGAAACTGTTGGTTATTTCCAACATAACTCCGGGGGAGAAAACTCGGGTCGTAGTTCAGGTATTTTTTTTTTATTTTTACATGCATAGCATGCAAATTAAATACAATAAAAAACAAGACAAGAACATAGAAAACATAAGAAAACAAAACAAGAAACCACCAGCCAGAAGGGCCGACAGCACAGTACAACACATTACAAACACGGTAAATACACGAGAAACATAGCATACACCAAGACACAAAATACAAAACAATGTCAAACAAGCAAGCACAGTAACAGTACAAAACAAAACATCTCAAAACAAATCAAACAACAAGAGTAACAATATAAAACATAACAAGAAAATCACAAAATACAACAAACAAAATAAAAATAACAAACAAATACAACATGTAATGCAAGCAGAAAGCAACAGTGCATATGTACATCACAGAAACAAGACACGAATAAAAACACTCACACCACACCAACCGCCTCGCAACAAACAAAGGGAGAGGCCCAAAATATATTATAATAACAAACAAGCACACCATGCAAGCAAGAAATGAAACATAGTAACATATACAACAAACAAACAAGCACCGGCCTGAAGGACCGAGAACAAAAACACAACATAAAGGACATCATGAAAATAGAACAAGAAAAACGCACAGCACACAACTAGCAATACAGAAGTAGAACACACATGGCAAAGTAACAACACAAAAACAAATACAGGAACAAAAACGCCCTCACCAAAACTCCTGCCACGCAACAAATAAGGGAGAGGCTCGGGTACAAAAGACAATAGGGCAAACAAAAGGCCATAGGGGCACACAACTTTACAGTAACATTGAATCAGCTGACATATTTGCCCGGGAACAAGACCCGGGGGAACCGCACATTGAACGCCTCCCAAAGCAGCCACTTCCCCCAAGTGGTCTGACCCTCCACTGGGGACGCCATGTTATCCGGAACCCCGGCAACAAACACCTGCAAACAGGGAACCCAGACGGTGTTACACCGGAGGTGAGTAACCGCCACCCTACGCCATACATCGGGAACCCGCCCATCTTGAAAGTTTTCCGGTACCTCAGACCGCAGGAACTCGGCAACCACGGCCTCCAGAGCCTCAAGTCGCAAGCCCACAGGAGAGAGCCGGTCAGAGGGCACCATCACAGGGGCACCAGCGGCCACAAGCACACCACCAGATGACTGCAGGGAACCAGGGCGGCGCGGATCATTTCGTAAAGTCACGACCAGGCCATGCCCAGCACCAGCATCCACACTAACCTCGGCAGCGGAAGCCACCACACCCCACTGCGGAGAGCCCCCTGGCAGGGAAGGAAAAGAAGGCACACCCGGGACACTGGCCTCAGCACCAGCAGGCACATGAACCTCCGCCAGCACCAACCGTGGAGACAACGATGCACCTGGATCCATGCCATCCACACTTGAAGACCCACAGTCACTGAAGTCCCCAACATCGGCCCAGGCAGTAGGCGAACGCCGGGAACGTTTGGGCTCTGGCCGGATATCGTCAGAGCCAGAAGCCGACCCAGAAACACGGGCACCACTAGCTGGACGAACCGACGCCCGACGCAGAACGGCAGCAGCTTCAACCACAGGGGGAACTGGACCCTACACAGCAGGAGGCTCTGCAGTCACCCCAGCACCCAGCACAGTAGGGACCCGAGGTGAGGCTGCAGGGCTAGGGTCAGCAGCCGAAGACGAGGAAGCAGACGACGACGCCTCACAGGGAGTACCAGGAAGGTCCACGGGAGCAGCAGGGCCAGAGACGGATCAGGAGTAACATCCGACGGCACCGCAACATCCGGAGGAGGGTCTGCGACAACCAGGGTAACGGCGGGCGACGCTGGGGGAGCCTCAGTAGCAAACGGAATGCTCACCTCCTCACCCCCAGAGTCCTCCTCCAGAGGGAGCGGCGGGAAATCCTCTTCATGGAACAAATTCACAGAAGCGACCAGATCAACAGTACACCTGGCAGCCTGATGCCCCAACAAGCCACACCGGAAACAAGTACAGGGTTGTCGGGCATAAAACACTCACACGTAGTACCCTAACAGCCGGACAGATGACGGAATGTCCGACCTCAGTCGCATCCCGAGGGTCCGAATGTTGGTCTTCACACCCGAATACGTTCCAGACGATAGCGAGTTCATCCGCATACTGACGACGGAGCCGTACCTCTGGAAGAAACGCCGGAGGAGAGTCTCAGGAAACTCCATGGGGGCGCCATGGACACTTACATATGTCACAACACCACTACGGTCCGAAATGGTCACAGACCCGGTGCCGTCCTGCAGCTGGAAAGTACGCCACTCGTACCTCCGGAGAAAATCACGGTACACTGCCTCACCCACAAACTTGATGATGACACGGCGAGCAATGACCAGCTCGACACCATATACGTCCTGGACCGGGACCCTGAGCATGTCATTCAAGACCAAGTCCACAAGCGGGTAACCTGCACGGCCAGTAAACTCCAAACCTATGGAGTTTATCCTCACGACAGCTGGAATAGGGCTACCCATTGGAAACACGCCACGTCCCCACCACCAGGAACAGCAGGGAGGGTAGAGACACCCACACCCCCTGCCGGCGAAAACGACAACTACCCCAAAACTGCCGGAAGAGGCAAAGACGACATGTCCTACACCGCACGGCAGCTCAGGCGAGACTCTCAGTTCAGGTATTAGTACTAATGTACACCTGTTTCTCTATCCTGAAGTTATATTTATGGGTTAGTAGGTTAATACGCACATAACGAATGTCCCAAATTTGTTGTAGATGACTCTAAGTCAACATGGGGACGTAAATAAACATTCAAATTTATTGAATAACTCTCTTGTAAGAAACAGAGTGATATTATCAAAAATAAATTATGAATAATTGGATCATTTAAGATCAAGGAGACCTCATCAATACAGTGAGGCTACTGTCTAGGGTCACTATGACTTGTAACTATCTAATTACTGGACATCAACTCATCACTGCATCAGCATGGTCACCTCAAGTTTAAATGATAAGTTATCTACACTTATATAGAATCAAAATATTGTTTAAGTTTCTGTTTGCAGTTCTGAGCAGCGACTCTAGATGGCCTTGTGCTCGGTTGAGTAGAATTATTGTTCTCTGAAACTTGGGTTACAGGTACATCTGTAGAACATTCATGTTCTGCTAACTCTAAAGGTACTAATTTTTCTAGTGTTTTCAAGGTAGTAGTGCCTCGACACTGAACCTTAACAACTCGTAAAATACCATGGCGGTCAGGATGGATATCAACAATTTTACCTATAGGCCAATCTGACCTGGGCCCATCACTGTCTACTAGGACAAGATCACCTGGTTTGAGTTGAACTTTGTTGTATGGGCTTGCAGCTCCATAATGATATTCCCTTAAAGCAGTTAAATATTCATGTGTCCAGACCTCATTCCATTTTTCTATTACTCTTGAAAGGTGTCTATAACTCTCCACCAAGTCACTCGCCTTGACACATGAAGGGTCAGCTGGATCCTCGTCTCCTAGAGATATTAGAGGGCTCAGAAGACCACCATGAATCAAATGAGAGGGGCTTAGGGGGTTCTCTTTGGGAGGAAATCTTCTGATAAGTAGGTTAAAGGTCTGTTGTTGACTCGTGCTTCAATTTCCACGACAAGGGTCTGTAACTCGGTGAGATTAATTTTCTGCTGGTGTAAGGCTTTTCTTAGGCATTTCTTAACAGTTCCCACCATTCTTTCGTAAATACCGCCGTGCCATGGTGCTCTTGGAGGGATAAATTTCCAGTAGCATTGTCTCTGTTTGAGCACAGAGTGTACTTCTGGATGGTTCCACATCTCTTGTAAGAAAGCCTCTCCTGTCACGAAGTTAGATCCATTATCTGAGATCATTAATTTTGGGCAAGATCATCGTGCAGCAAATATGCGAAAGGCTTCTGCACTCATGTCAGAAGTGACTTCTAAATGTACTCCACATGTGGTAGCACACGTGAAAAGGCAAATGTAGGCTTTCACTGGAATCTTGTCCGGTGTGCCTGTTAAAATTAGTGCTCCCATGTAGTCGACACCTGTGGTTTCAAAGGGACGAAGGTGGACGACTCGCTCCTTAGGTAGGGATGGTGGACCTGGATAAGGACACACTCGAGCATCATATCTCTTGCAGATTACACAAGACTTTATTAAGGATTTGACAGTTTGGCGACCTTGGGGAAGCCAAAAACGTTGTCTGAGTTCAGTAGAGTATCTAATACTCCACCATGCAATGTATTATGCTCATGGTAATGTAGAACTATGAGTTTAGTAATGATGTGATGACGTGGAAGAAGTATAGGATTTTTCGTATCTAAATTCATTTCTGCATGAAGCAGACGTCCGCCGCATCTCAAGATGTTATAGTTGTCTGAGTCAAGCCAGATACCCAGAGACTTACTTAACTTTTCTGGGAGATGTTCATATTCATTCCCATAAGTCTGTTGTTGAGCCTGTTTGACCCAATATTTGATGGAACTAGAAAATCGATACTTGATCCCCATCTTGTTGATGAAATCAAATACCATTTCTGTAACTCTTAATAATTTGTTCAAATTGGAATAACGATGAGGATAGATAGCTAAAGTACGAAGGGGTTCTGGATCCACAACAGGGGTAGTGATATTGGTCACAATGACTTGTGGCTTCTGTTGGGGCCACTGACCACTAACTAGCCATTGGGGTCCATTAAACCACATCTCGGTTTTTACTAATTGCTTTGAAGTCAAACCTCTGGATAAATAGTCAGCTGGATTGTCCTTGGTGGGGACATGTCTTAATTTATAACCAGCAGACAATTCTCGAGTTTCCCTTACTCGATTGCTGACATAGGGAGTTTTGTTGTTGTCGTTTTTTACCCACTGCAATACCGCCTCATTGTCTGACCACACTACTCTTTCACCAAGGTGAACATTACTGAGGGTTTTGATCAGGCAATGAGCCAGTCTTTCACTTACCAGTAAGGCAGTTAATTCCATTTGGGGTAGTGACCTCCTTTTAATTGGGGCTACCCTTGCCTTATATGTAAGCAAAAATGATTGTTGAGTATTAACTAGATAGGCTACTGAGTCATACGCTTTGCCTGAAGCATCGCAGATAACATGTAAATTCGTGGGTAATTGTCCACGTATACATTGTTGCTAATCTCAGTCTTGTAGGGGCTATTAGATTTTTTAAGATGTGTATCCAGAGTAGCCTGGAGTAAGAATGGTGAAGGTGTCGCTCCGAACAGTACTGAGGCAAATCTATAAGTAATGACTTCGCTATTAGGATCCTGTGGATCTTTCACCCTGAGAAATTTAGTAAAATCACGATCCGTCTCTTGTAAGCCTACTCTTAAAAAGGCTTTACTAATGTCAGCCGTATAGGCAAAAACACCGGAGCGAAATCGAAATAAGACATCTTGTAGTCTTTGGTTTAGGCTAGGCCCAGTTTGTAGACAATCATTTAGTGACACGCTGTCTGCCTTTAATTTGGCACTACTTTTAAATACAATCCTGATTGGTGTTGTAACTGAATCTTTCAGGACAGCATGATGTGGCAAATAATGGCCTGATTTATGATTGTCTTCTTCAACAACTTCTATAAATTTGTTAGCAAGTTGTTGCTGTTTCAAAGCATGATACAGTTGCAATTTATCTGATTGCTTCCGTAGCCTACCTAATTGAGAATTTAATTGGATTGAGACCATGAAATAGTTTACTGGAAGCTGTGGGTGGTCCAGCTTCCACGGGAGTCTCACCCAATATTGATTATCTTGAAAAATAACAATATCAAGATATTGTTGATACGTCCATGTGTCATCTAGACTGGGTTGATCAGGGACTATGCCTAATTCTGGTCGACGACCAGGCCGCGCGACGCTAAGCCCCGGAAGCACCTCAAGGTAACCTCAAGGTAAGGTGTCCAAATCCCATAATTTGTGAACAGTGGGATTGGACTCATCATCCTCGGTTTCGTCTCTGACATGTACTGGTGACTGCTCTAGGCCTAGTCATGCCACTATTGAATTAGTTGTTTGATTACTAGTAGACTTAGAATGTTGTTGGATCAACACCGGTCCTGTGAGTAGTTTACCCCCAGCTGACAGCAACAAGTTTACACCTCGTTGCCTGGTGCATCCAGTAATAAATAGATAGTAATAGAAGAAGAAGAAATAAGAAATTAATAATAAGAAAACCTACACCGTTGAGACAGTCTGTATTTATTTTATGATCCACTGCGTTTAAGAAATTTGACTGTTTGAGCAAGACCTGTAACATGTAAATCTGAAGGGATCTTGTCAACGACTATGACTTGAATTGGGCTGGTGCAGCCTCCTAAACGTACCAGGACGTTAACAACCTGGTAGTCACGAGGTCCACTATTGGTTAGGAATCCAGAGATATTCAAATTCACTCGAGCAATAGGCTTCAGTTTTAACTGATCAACTAGCTGTTGAGAAATAAAGGTTTTCTGCAAACCTTGGTCAGAGAGACCACGAGTGGAAATTCTAGATCCTTTGGTAATTAATTTTAGTTGAGCTGTTGGTAACGTAGTTGTGTTACTGACACTGTTGCAAGTACACTTATGTCTTGATGCACCTTGCAATACTGTACAGAAGTAAATTTTGTAATTTTCTTATGAGGATTGGTTGATCTTGATTGATCACTACCACACAAGGAGTAATGGTTATCTTGAGATGATATCGGGGCTTTTTAGTGTCCCCGTGGCCCAGTCCTCGACCAGGCCTCCACCCCCAGGAAGCAGCCTGTGACAGCTGACTAACACCCAGGTACCTCCTATTTTACTGCTAGGTTACAGGGGCATAGAATGAAAGAAACTCTGCCCATTGTTTCTCGCCGGCGCTTGGGATCGAACCCAGGACCACAAGTCCAGCGTGCTGTCCGCTCGGCCGAACGGCTCCCTCGCTCGGCCGACTGACTCCCTACCTACCCTTGTGGTGTCTACCCTTGTGGCACTTGTTGCTCATACGTAAGAAGACAGTACAGCTATTGGGGTCATGAGGACCCGTGCACCTTCTGCATCTGTGTAACTCTTGCAAACGATGATTTCGGGTGTTATGGACTGGATAAGTACTACACTTATAGGTAAAATGTTCATTATTGCAGAACAAACACTTCTTCACTGTAGGAGAAATCGTAGGAGTGGTGCTCACTACGGAGTTTGAAGGGTTCACTGTGTATGTATCTACATTTCCAGATTTCCATTTTGGAGATGATTCATTGGAATTTGGTTTTACTACAGTAGTTGCAGTACGTTGGGGTTTATAATGAGTTAGTAGAGAAGTTTGAAACACTGTTCCTATCTTGGTTGGCTCTTTGTCTTTCGACTAGGGTATGTAAACCTTCTGTGATCTCATTCATGGTCAGAGAGGTTTTATTATACATAGTACACAATTTATCTGAAGTTTCTCTCAGTAATTTGCGCCTTACAACTACCTTTGTCATCCATTCAGCAGTATGAATTTGGACCTTAAGGCTTAAGGCCTTGAGTAGAGACTCTAGCTCTAGTCTGAAAGTTTGGAGAGAATCTGTAGAATTATTAGCAGTTGGTAATTGCAGCAATTTTTGGACTAAGATAGTATTAGTTATTTTCTTGATATCGTAGTTGCTATTAAGCAATGGAACAGCTAGGTCGTAACCATCACTGGTCAGTGTTATGTTAAAGATTACCTTCAGGCTTTATTTCGTAACACGCCTTGTAAATATGTGAACTTGGTTGTTTTGGGGATGTTAGTTTTAGAGTCTACTGCATCCCCGAATTTACTCCAGAAATCATCCCAGCTCTCATTCTCGTTACCAGAGAATGTGGGTATACTGATCTGAGGTAATTTGACATCAGGATCTGGATGTGCAGTAGAGGCTGTTGTTAATTTGTTTTTAGCAATCTGCTTTTTGAAGGGTTGACGTTTAACCTGTACATCATCTTCGTACTGGGCTAAATTATTTACAATGTCCTCAAGTTCAGTTTCACCTATTGAGATTTGGTAAAGTTCTGTCAAATACAGATTCATATGTTGCTTAATATGCTTGAATTTACTTTCGGCAACTTGAAGGAAGTTCTCTAGTTCAATGTAGTCAACAGGTGACTTGTGACAAATTTGAAACTTGGTAATCTGTTGGGTCAAGTGACCGTTCAGACTGATAAGGGTCTTTTTCATTTTGTCAGCCGCTTCCATCTTCCTGGGCAAGGGCTGGTCTGATAGTAAATAGTGGTTACTGATGTAACTGGGATATTGGCTCATTCAATGGAGCTCAATATCAATATAATAGCCTAATGTATTTGAATAGACCATACTACCTCGTTTAGAGGTTAATTTACCTACCTAACAATGGATAGCTAATATTTTGAGTAGTACTCGAATGCCACTATTGGAATTTCGTCCAGTTAGCTCCTCAATTATCACCATTCGATCCAACAGTGAACATTCGGCAGTACTCAAAAAAGTACACGAAATAATATATTAATTACACAATAAAGGTTTTGGTGATCCCACCCTAAATCAGGGTCAGCACAATCTAAATAATATGCATGTACACCAGCACTGTCTAGTACAGTACTCGCTAAATAATTCCTACTTAGGAGTGACTAAATGGTTTAGGCTGCATTTGTACAAACATTAGTACAATTACAGTCTAAATATCCTACCTCATCAGAGGTTGGCATATATGCAATGGTGCAATAATATGGATATATGGTGCTATATTTTTGGGATTTTTTGTTTTGATATATATGTTTGTGCTTATAAATACAAATGAAAAAATTATAAATATATAACACTAAGTTTGACTTGCTAGCCACAACCATTTATGATGATTAATAGTATTGACTAATTTGTTGACCATATGGGTCCTGGCCTCTCCTGACAGATGTACACCGTCTGAGGTCAAGCCCTGTTGATATGGTCTGGCTGTGAAATGAATATAAGTGGCTTCCAACCTCACTCTTTTTCTCAGACGAAAGTTTATGTATTTCGCCGAACGCCGATAATATTCGGGACTCACTCCCCGATGGTTATCACTTCTCAGTTGGCGAGGTTCCACCAATGTGAATACCACAGAGTTGCTGACTTGTTTAAAGGAAATGATAATAGTTTTTAAATGGTTAATTATTTCGGCTGATTGACGAGTGGGATGGATATCATTGCCACCTAGATAAATTATGGTTAAATGGTGAGGCCATTCTAATGCAGCTGTTAATATTGGATTGTTGTACAAATTGTGAGTAAAAATTCTCACATCGGTGTGAACTTTAGTTCTAAGGATTGTGGGCAATTGGGATAACAATTAATGAGATTTAGGCTGTAATATGGGCAGTCTGCTGACAACCATAAATAATGAAATATATTGTAAATAGCCTGAGAATAATAACACATGATAATTAGTGTTAGTAAATGGTTAACTATGTGGGGCCAGTAATTTAGGTGAATATACTGGACCCTAAATGATTAATGGTACATCCGGTTCGATGCACCAAAATTTTGTTTTGGGCTCTGAGAACCGGTATAGATTTTAATATTAGTTGTGACTGATCCGGTTCGTTAAAGACCAAAATTTTGTGTGGGAAAATCTGACTCCAATATCTTGTAATTAAATGAAATAATTCGATAGCTGTGAAGGACCACCACTTTTTGAGAAAAAGTGGAAAACAAAATGAGACAATAGATTAAACTGATACCAAGAACTAGTGTCCTATGGATCTAATGAAACTGTATTTCTTATATAAAGGGAGTCAAATTAACCTGCACAAAATTAGGGGGAATACATGCTAAAAGATAATGCATCCCTAGTATTATTCTGATGCTGGTTCTTCGCCAGAGTAAATAAATTATGAAAGTAAATAAGGTTATATAATATTAATTAGAGGTAAAAGCACCTCAATATACTACTGGATAGAATAGTACAGTATGTGGTAAATCAATGGATTAGTATAATTGATCTCGGGAGATCACTAATATAACTACAGAGTTATTACTACGGATAACATGATCAGCTTAGCTGTAAAACTAGAGAGGTGTAATCAGTTGCCACCCTCCACCGACGACGTGTTGCATAGGGCAAATTATTGCACGTGACGGTGGGGAAGCCTAGCACCTCAGTTGTCGTAGACCCGGAGCTGGAAGGCAAGTACATTGTAAAATTCCACTAATGGTAACTACAAGTACATCCTAAATTAAGGAAATCTTCCTAAAGGATATGATAATCATTGTAGAAATCTGCAAATATCTGTGCAATTTATGTTCAAGCACTGTAAATTCCTTCTACAGAAATTTGAATATAATCGCCTATTTACATTAT